>NC_059270.1:5176215-5178715 GCF_017591435.1 Portunus trituberculatus
ACCATTTTATTGGCATTAGGAAGAGTTTATGGAGGTCAGAAGATTAATGGCCACAGTCTTCACTATTTTAATCCCCACATGAGTTTCTGAACCTGTATAGAATCACCATATAGTAGAATGAATATGAAATCAATCGCGTCATGGTACTGAGGGGGTTAATTAAATGTCTTGGTGTTATAGACGATAAATGCCCTCGTAAAATGGCTGACCTCTGCCACCTCCACCCACCCTCCCATCCTCTATCACCCATAAACCACCACCCATCACCAATCCTCACCACTCCCTACCCTTCACCTATGACTGCCCTGCGTACTGACAACACTAATCATTTACGAGGTATAATGAATCATGCCTACTGGAAATAGTGTGCATTTTTATCCTACATTGATGTGATCTATTGAATATTCAGCGGTAGGAATTAATGTCAGCAGAGTGGTGTTGTTATTCTTTCATATTGCGCTACATACTGGATGTATTTGCTGTTTTCTCTGTAAATATTGTGGGAGTTGATGAGTGTGGAAAAATATTCAGTCCTTCCGTGTGTCAAAATTTAGTGATTGTTTTGTACTGAGACAGACAGACAGACAGAAAGAAAGAAAGAGAAAAGGAAACATCCAAAAGAATTAAAACATTTCAAATCAAAGAAATAGACTTACAGACAGACAGACACACAGACAAACAAACAAATAGACAGACGGACAGAAAGAAAAAGGGAAACATTCAAAATAGCGGAAACATTTAAAAGCAAACAAATAGACTTACAGAAAGACAGACAGACAGACAGACAGAGAGACGGAGGGCACTCAGATCTTGATGCGATGCTGTGACGGTGCATGGCCGCGGTAAAACATTATATTTGGACGGGTCTGGCTTAAGGAGAAAAAACCCATACATAGGGAGGGCTTAGAGGGAGGCTGATGCGGCTTGAGAGAGAAAGGGTTCCTGCCTGGCCCTGCATGTGACGGTGACAGGATCTTTGAAAGAGAGAGACAGAGAGAGAGAGAGAGAGAGAGAGACTATGCAACTGATAGCTCCTTGTATTATTGTGTGTGCATTTTTTTTACTGCTTAGATTATATTACTGACTTGTATTGTGCAATCCATTTCTCATGTACTAATATCCTGTCAAAGATAGTTCTCGGCATCTCACCGCGCACTTCTGGCAACTTACAATGCCATGTAATATTAACTTGTAAAGAGAGAGAGAGAGAGAGAGAGAGAGAGAGAATGGTGAAGGGGAGTAGCTTTCACTCACTATTTATTATCTTTTATTTTATCAAGATTATTTAGACTTGCTTTCGACAAATGGTTCTCTAAACAAAACTACACTGCCAAAAATATTTAAGGTGTCGGTGCATCAGTGGCTCAGTGAAAGGCGTAACAGTGACAGTTCCTTCAATATTACACCATCATCACAATTTTTTCCTCCTCCTCCCCCTCCTCCTCCTCTTCCTTCTCTTACTTATTCTATAATTTTTTTTAGTATTATCCTCGTCGTCTTTCCTTTCTTTTTTTCTTCCTCCTCGTCCTCGTCCTTCTTTGTTTCATTGATCCTCCTCATCTTTCTTCTGTTTCTATTCTTCACATGTGTATTTATTGTCTTCAACTTTTACCTTCCTCGTTGTCCTCGTCGCTGTCATCATTGTTCTCTTCCTTTCTTCCTTCTCGTTCTCTTTCCTTTGGTGTTTATCTTCTCTCAACGCTTTCACTCCTCTCTTTTTGGATGTCTCATAACTCCTTCAGTACCATGACGCGTTTTCATATGCATTCTGCTTCCTATTTGGTGGTTTTAGACAGCTTCAGAAACTTATGTGGGGTATTAGAATAGTGAAGACTGGCCATTAATGTTTTCCCCTCCATAAATCCTTCCTAATGTGAATAAAACCGTCTAATCACACCCAAAACTCAAGGTAAAAATGCGTCCCAGTACTGTAGAGGTTAATCATACTATATTGAAGCATTTCTTATTCCACAATCTCCTTTAAATATAATGCTGGTTAGCCATCAGAAACTATTAATACCTTCACTTATATTCCTTATCATAAATGCTTGTCTAGACTAAGGATGGCACTATTAGTACTGTGCATTGTTGCCTGTCGCAGTAAAAAATTATTAAGACTGTAAGGCAAGCTGCAAAAAGGCAGTAAATCAACACGTGGTGGTCCCTGTACATAAAACATACATACCATACCACCAACTATCTCTCTCTAATCCTGTTTTCCTCTCTTGTTAATGTTTTCTTCCTATCCCTGTGTTCTTTTCCTCATGGCTGCCTCTTTTCTCCCTCCTCTCATCAAGGCACCGGTTCTGCCAACACAGCGCCAAAAAGAGACACGTGCTGCTCTCGCCAGAACTCATCAAGGTCAGCTCCTTACCCTTCAGCATTGTTCCTTTGTTAGGTCTGCTTTCAAAGGCCGGAGAGATTATTAATTGGGTTATTACGGGAGTTTTTTTTTTCCTTTTTGATGATACGGAATCTTTGTTAAACTATCATTGAAATC
>NC_059270.1:5183715-5221215 GCF_017591435.1 Portunus trituberculatus
ACACACACACACACACACACACACACACACACACACACACACACACACACACACATACATACACACACACACACACATACACACACACACACACACACACACACACACACACACACACACACACACACACACACACACACACACACACACACACACACACACACACACACACACACACACGAAGGTTTCAATAAAAGTCGTAGGTATGATTATCATTGATATTCATACACATTTTGGTTATTTTCTCCATCGATTGAATATTTCGTATACATTTTGATATACTCGATCGATAGAGAAAGTAAGCCTAAAAAATAAGTAAAGTAGTAGTAGTAGTAGTAGTAGTAGTAGTAGTAGTAGTAGTAGTAGTAGTAATAGTAATAGCAAAACAGCAAGATACATGCAAGCTCCAGTCACAGCAACGTTAACCTTCCTTTCCTCCACCTTCTAAGAATTCACTTCCCTCACCTGAAAGCTTGACTCCTCATCATACACACTAATGCACCACCAGCGCCATCAGCGCCGCCGCCGCCGCCAGATACAGGAGGGAGGGCAGAGGGCACCGCGTCGCCCCTGCCTTATACACAGCGAAGGCCTGGTCGCTCCCGAGGTGAGGGTTAGGGGCGTTCCCGCACTCCGTCTCACTGACTGGGCCGCTGATGTGCTCTGATGCCCTGAGAGAGAGAGAGAGAGAGAGAGAGAGAGAGAGAGAGAGAGAGAGAGAGAGAGAGAGAGAGAGAGAGAGAGAGAGAGAGAGAGAGAGAGAGAGAGAGAGAGAGAGAGAGAGAGAGAGAGAGAGAGAGAGAGAGAGAGAGAGAGAGAGAGAGTTAACGCTTGGCTAAAATGAACTTAAAAAAGAAGAAAGTTTATACAAAGAAAATTAGCGTTTTATTCTAACAGCCATTTACAAATGAGAAAAATAGTGACTTTTTTATTCTTTCTCTGTATTCATGAATGACTGACTCGTAAACATTGAATAGGTAAGGGGAGGATGAGAAATACTTTGCACAATAAACAATTTAGGAAACATGAATTGTTCTATACAAAGAGAAACGGTAAGACACCAGAGTCTGTTTTCTCAGAAATTTCAGTATATCGTGTCGACTAAATGTTGTCTTCAGGAGTGTTTTCAGAATTAGTTATTGTTTTAAAGGAATTTTGCACCATTGACGAGCAGAACATCCATGGAAAAACAATTAATCATTCTTGCGGCCCTTTGATAAAATATCAAAGTGTTTCAAAAGTCTTAGCGTTGCAGTGTGTACCATTTACCCATCATGACTGAAGCAGGGAGCGGCCAACGGTCCATATTAATGAAAGACTCACCCGCAGCCACAGAGGATATTGGTTTCAGTGACCCTTAAGAAGATGTACTTTCTCGGGCATGTGGCGAAGCAGTGGTCAGCCTCGCGGTTTGTGCGGGGAAGGAAGGACCACGACACGTTCTGCTTGACTGAACCTGTTTTAATGCAACCCAGAAACTTAAGTTTTGATGCTGTTTTTGTCCCTTGCTGAGTCTGACTGGAGTCTGTTGTAGGGATGGTAGTGGTAGTGGTGGTGGTGGTGGTGGTGGTGGTGGTGGTGGTGGAAGAAGTGGAGATAAGTGGCCCCGGGTGCAGGCCTGGCCGGCACTCCCCTCTGTGCTCAACGCGGTACACGCTGATGGTCATTCGCCCGCCGCATTTCTCCCTTTTCTCCTCTCCCTCGGGGCAGCGATCACAGCCGATCCAGTCCCGCACGCTTCCCGTACCGTTGCCTAACGCCTGGTTGCCGCCACAGCCGCACACGAGCCGCTCGTTAAGCTCCACCATCTTTGCCATGACGACCTGGCTGGTGGGCCGTGCCTCCAGACATAGAGGAAGGCAAGACGAGGCGGTGCGGTGAAGCACGTCGTAGTGCAGGATATCCATGTGACTGTAGTCCAGGTACTGCTCGTGGTAACACGCCATGTATTCAAGGCACGGCCCAGCCGCCGCCTGCCCTACCGTCCCAGCCTCCTCTACGCTCACCACTAGCAGCACCAGTGTAAGGACATACATCACGGTGCTCATAGTGTGTATGCGTGTTACGGCGGAAAGTAAAAGAGAGGTGGGTATTGCTAAAGTATGGTACTGCGCGGCGAGACAACACTGCCACTGGGACACGCTTCCCGGCACCAGCACACAGCAGGCGCGATAAGACAATCTCGCACTTTGGGTCTCAGAACGGAAATAGTCTGGTATCTAATCTTATCAACTATGCCACCAACACACATGGCAGGTGGAACCTCAGATTACAGAATTTGTGGTACACATTAACATCTTGATGAGTACGGACACTGGAAATCAGATACCAATTTTTGCCACAGGAGAGTAGAAAAGTACTACATACGTACCTTGTGATAGAAAGAAAGCACACACCTGCTGTCTAGAAGCCCAAGATATACAGAGAAGTGAGGCACCACTGATCTAAAGGTGTGCATGAGAATGCTTCTTACGCAACATCCGGTGTAATGCCATTGTAGTTTATAGCTTGAGATGAGCCCACTGTGAGTCAGTCGGTGGTTGGTGGCAGGCCACTATGATTGAAATATTACTAACTTTAGTGGCGGCGATGGCGGCGAACATGCTGGGGATGGCGACTGAAACCGGTTTGGATGTAAGAACTAACCGATCCTTTGCCAGTGCTGCGGACCCATGGGAGAGCAAGTGGCCGCGTCAGGTGGACCTGATTCTTCCTGGTTTATTATCGCCTGTCCATTTCAAGGATGACCGTCTCCATCAAACTGAGGAGGAAGCTATGGCGCCCCCTCCGCTGAGGACATTCCCTGGGGTGCTGGACCCCAGCTGTCTTCAGCTACTTAGGTGTCAAGATGAACACATGTTTGAATTCAAGCGTATGGAGATTCATCATGCTGACCTTCCTGAGCAATCTGCCTCTGCCTGCGGCCACTTGTGCTTGCGACAGAGTCCCGACGTCCTCTTGGTAATGGCCAAGCTGAATCCTTACAACCAGCATCTCGTGTGTGGCTGTGGGGACCAAGAGGCGCTTCTCAGCCCCGATGTGCTGGCTGTTGCTCCAGTATGTTCCCAGCCGTGCCCGGATGGCGGAGACTCCTGTGGCGGACCTAGGGCGGTCTCTGTCTACAAAGTGGATCGCAACAAGAAAGAGTGCATGGTGCCCAGTAATTACTACTACGGGTGCTACCACGAGAAAATGGGAGCGGGAGCCTTCATCTTGGATCGCTGGGAGCGGTGGGGCGGGGGCTGCCAGACACGGTGCCAAACAGTGAACAATTCTGGATCCCTGATGAGGCTCACTACTGCGGCTAACGGCACCACTGCATGTGAATGCGGGTGAGTTATGAAGCTATACAGCATATACATGAAAAAAATACCTCTGAGATGCAAAGTATATGCAATATATATATATATATATATATATATATATATATATATATATATATATATATATATATATATATATTGCCCTGATTGGTCTTTCCCTCACCATCCCACAGAGTAACAGAGGCGGAGTTGGGATTATCGGCGACAGAGGGGTCTGAGGGCTGTGGATGGAAGTGTCCTGACGGGCGAGGTTGGTGTGGAGGCAAGGGATTCACCAGCGTGTACTCCTCGTACAGTGCTGCTTCGGGGCAGTATCCTCTCCCATCGCCCTGTCCCCTCGTATTCCTCCTTACCTTCCTTCTCAGTTTCCTTCGGCAGGATATGGTGCAGTAAATGGAAGAATGAAGAGTCAAGGTCTTTCTCTCGTTCTCTGTCCCTCCGGTGCAACACTTCCTCTCGCCTTCTGGCTCTACATGAACGCAGTGGTTGTAAAATGGCCGTTTCTCTACAGTTGCATTAAAGATTATTGGTCTGTGAATAAGAAGGAGCAGAAATCCAATTCATATGTGAACGTTCAATAAGTAAATAGTTTAGACAACCTTAAAGAAATTTTTTTTTAATATATCTTTAGAGAAGCTCAACATACTGTTAGGGCTCTTTACTAGAAATCCACTGCCTTTCTGCAATATGTATTGTAACTTCATTAAAAAAACAGTGTTACAATGGTAATGAGTTTCGCATCGGTCTACCTTCATTATCTATTACATTGCAATCAGAAGGCGAGGATCGCGGCCAGATGGTAAATGTGGTAGATGTAAGTACTGTAAATAGTAAGCTCAAAAACCACAAGCAAGATTATTAGGACTATCTTTAACACAAATGCCAACAACAGAGTAAAAGTCTACGTGAGGTATCGAAATGTAGCGCGTAAAGTCCCAAGACTTTTACGTCTACCTAACGTAGCTAAGGTTCTCTCGAGGGTTTTATTCAAGCTAGTTGTCATTAATTCCTATAGGCGTTGCTTGGACAGCTATGCTTGATTTTAGTCGGCGATTTATTAGATTTTAGTGAGTGATTTAATCAGCTTATCAGTTAGTTGTTGTTGTTGTTTTTGTTGTTGTTATTGATTCTTCCTATTCTTTTGTTGTAGTTTTTTTTTTCTTTCTTCTCCTCTGTTTCCTTCTCCTTATTCGTCCTCCCTCTCCTCCTCCTCCTCCTCCTCCTCCTCCTCCATTTAGCATCTATACATTTACGATTTTTGTCTCCATTTCTCTCTTTTTCTCTCTTTCCTCGTCTTTTCCATCGCTATCTATAATTCCTTTTATTTCATCATCATTGCTTTATTTTATTTATTCTTTTCATTTTCATCATCCTCGTTATTTTCATCTTTATTTTTTATTCTTAATGCCAAATGAATAACTGGGAAAAGCTGGTGCGCACACACACACACACACACACACACACACACACACACACACACACACACACACACACACACACTTGGTGATGAAGCGGCCAATATGTATATTTCGTTAATGAAGCGTCTCCTCGGCACACGGTTTGTTGATGTGAGGCTAGAAATTTGCAGGCGAGATCAATTAATTCCTACACGACGGACCTATCCTCTCAGACCACCACACTGACCAGCTTACGGGACTAGCCCCATACCAATACTGGCTATTTATGCTTACAGCGCGTGTTTATTGTGCAGGTCCATTACTGACCCCTACAAACCTGCAACGGCCTAAGCCTAAGGTAACCAATCGTCCAGCCAGGATCCACTCCCAGGCCAGTCTGCCGCTGGATACACGTTCATGCTAACCACTTTTGAGTCTAAAGTACGATTATTAGTCAGACTTCCGTGAGCCAGACAAGAGCTGCACCACCTCTCATGTACTGTGCTTTATCTCCTTGTATGAAGAGCACCTGTGTCACCAAACGTGTGTCATGACAACAATATCATCCTCAGTCCTCACCACCACCACTACCATCATCATAAACAACAACTGCTACAATAACAACAATTATTATCATATTAATTCGTAGACAAAGAAATCAAAGAGGACCAAGTTAACCTCATGCATAGACTATTATACTGTACCTCTGCCTTGTGTTATTTATGCTTTCGGTGCTTGGCCATTCACGGAACAGAACTGGCTCTGCTTGTATAACGCCTACAAATTACGTAGTTTGTGCGCGATATTGTATTGTATATCTCCTTAGCCTCTGCAGGAGTATTTATTCCTTTCTCTTTCTCTTCTCTTTAGAATTTTCCTTCCTTTATAGCTTTTCTCTCCTTTTTCTCTTCTACACTTTCCTTGTTATCCATTTTCTCTTCAGCCTCTTTCTTCTCTTGCTTTTCCTTTTTATCCTCCTTTTCCTCCTTGGTATTCTTTTTTAACTCTTTCTCGCCTTTTTTTTCTTCTTCCTTTTTCTCCTCTTCATTTTTGCTCTGTTCTTTGCTTTCCTCTCCCTCTTTCTTACCTTCCATTTTCACTTGTTCCTCTTTCGTTCCTGCATTTACCTTTTGCGTCTCTTCATTTTTCTTTTCTACTTTATCTTGTTCTTCCTTTTCTTTTTCCCATTTTCTTTACATCCTTTTTGTCTTCTTTTTTCTCAGCCTCCTGTTTTCCTTTTTGTCCCTCTTCAATTTTCGTCTCATTTTGTTCTTGTTTTTGAGCAATATTTTCTTTTTTTTCTTCTACCTTTTCTGCCTTTATTCCCTTATCTTCCCCTTCTCCTATCTTTTCCGTTTCAGCCTTTTCCTCTTTCTTCGTCTCATTCTGCAGTTTATTTTTTCCTTTATCTTCTACTTTCGTTTCATTGCCACCTTTCGTGTCTACTTTCTTTTCATCTCTCTGTTTCCCTTTATCTCCTTTATTGCTTCCTTTTTCCTTCTCTTTCTCAGCTAATTTTCTCGCTAAACCCTTTATTTCACTCTCCTTCTTTTCCTTCTTTTCCTTATCTTTCTTTTCAAGGTTTTTCAGGACTTTTCTAACAAGCTGCTCCCTTTCCATCACCTTTTCCTCCTTTTTCTTCTCTTTTTTCTCTTCCAGTTTCTCCATTCGGTTTTGCTCCTTTTCTTCTTCTCTTGCCTCTTCTGATTTTCCTGATTTTGAATGTTTTCTTCCCATTTTTTCTCTCATCCTCCTTTTTCTTTCTTTTTCTTTATCTCTCCTTTCTAATTCCTTCTTTGATAAGTCATCCGTCTCCGTTTCTTCCTCTCTATAATCATTTTGTCTTTCATTTCCATTCCTTCTCTTTCTCTTGACACTCTTTCCATCTGCGATTTCATTCGCTTTCACTACAGGCATTCTTTTTTTAGTTGCCTTGTCCACTATTTTTTTCTTACTTTTAATCTCGGGAACTTCTTTAACGACCTCTTCTAAAACAGGTGCGGCTTTCATCTTGTCTTCGCCTGATTTCACTGCAGCTGCTTCTATAATTGTTTTATTGAGCTTGATTTCTTTCAGACATGGCTCCTTCTTTTCAGCTTTTGTTGTTTCTTCAGCCTTTTGTTTGCTAACTTTTGTGATTTTTATTTTGTCCTGCAAATCTTTATATTTTTCATCAACTTCTTGTTTTTTGTCTTTCTGCTCAGGAATTTCATGGGTGGGTTTCACAGCTTTCACTTTCTTTTCGATTTGGCTCGCATTAGAGATTTTTTGCTGTGGCCCTTGAGTATCTTTGACTGTTTTACGTTCGACCACAATCTCCTTTATTGTCTTATTGGAAGGTAGATTTAGAGTTGGTCCAACAGTAGATTCCTTTGGTTTCTTTACGGGAAATTTTTCGAGTCTCGTTTCTGTTACTACTGTCCTTCTTGGTTCTTTTTCACCCGAGACGGGAAGTCTTTCATTAGTTGTGTCACTTTCATCTTTATTTGTAGCAGAGAGCTGTTGGTCAAATTTCTTTTCAGTTGTCAGGCCAGCCGCCGTAGCGCTGATCGTGGGAACCGTGGCGGTAGAGCTCTTAGCGAGAGTGCCTTTGGGCATCGCCGGGGAGTTCACCGCAGCGCCCAGCACCACGACGAAGGCTGCGATGCAGCTGAACTGGAAAGCAAATCGAAGCATTCTAGATTTTGCCCAAAGAGAAATGTGAAACACCTAGGGTTGGCATGACTGCTGTTCAACATAACGCCCGCCTGAGGGTATCTTGATAATATTTGCCAGTGTGACAGTATCTTTTCAAGTGTTTACCTAATTATTATGTGATAGTTTAACAAGAAACGTGGTAGAAGTAAACGCATAAGAGTACTTGAATAATTTGTTGCCATCGACCTGACTATATCTACCTCTTCAGTAAATATGCTCTTCGATTAGAATTATCTTTTATTCAAATGTAGCGTTATTGTGCTGTAGCCATACGTACAGGCTACTAATGATAAACTACAGGAAATAAACAAAAATACTTAGAAATAATTACATTCAAAGTTTATGGTTATTAACAAATTATAATGAATATATTGCTAGGAAGGTGAATAAACAAAATCCCTCCCTTGCTAGATTATAGTAATATTAATCTTTTAAAACAAAGCTACGGAAAAAATACATAGTTAGCTCTGTGAATTCGGTGTTCAGCCTGGACTGTCAAAAATTATGCTAAATGCCTAAAAACAAGTGCCTCTGCATGAAGACGGAACGCAGCAGGGACGATCCAACGATATGGCGAGCATGAAGCGCAACTATTACTATTATATGTGTGGTCTTCAAGGCAGCATGAAAACTCACGCCTCACGGATTATAAACGGAAGTGAATAGACAAGCAAGCGAATATAAATAACTAAATGAAAAGAAAAGTCTACTTAAATTATACGTAGTAGCTAAGTGCTTACATAGAATATACTTATGATGTGTCTATACACTTAGTACATATTAAAATAAAATCCTATTTTTTATTTCATTTTCATGGTTTAGTTTGCCTCAGCTAACAGGAAGAAGAAGAAGAAGAAGAAGGAAACATAGCAGAGGTCGGTATATTGCACGTTATGAAGGTTGCAGGTGCAGTGTACGCATTTAGGATGTCACTTCAGCTCCCATCCACGTGCTTTTGTTTACCAACAATTGTGCAGAGAGAGAACTGGCTGGCCTACGATCCCTTCACCTCATCAAATTTATGCTGACAGCTGCTTTGTATCACTGAAGTGAGTGACAGCTATTGTTAATGTGGTGATAAAGAATGTTTAAAAGAGAAAACTAGTTTGATCTTGAGTGGCAGAGAGAGAAGGGATTAATCTGACGGGCAGAGCTGCTCGCGGCACCGGTGTGGATGTTTTGTACTGTCGCCTCTTTACTTTATTTCATTCAAAGGAGATGGTGAATTAAACAGAAGACATCGATGGTTTGCTAAAGGTGGGAAGCTTTCTATTTCTCATTGAAAAGAATGATCAGTATTTACCTTCGATCATAAATCGGTTTCACGGGTTTATATGTTATATGTTATTTTTGTGCGATTAAACGTGTCACAAATTGGTTCATAATCCCAATGTCAAAATGAAAGACACGAGTGATGTGAAATGGTTAAAATGATATCAACTTAGTAGGGTTCAGACCTTGCAGGACACCAACCTGGATTTCTTAACCTGGATGACCTTTCCCTAAGACCTATACTAGTGATAACATCAAGTAAGGACCGAAAGGTCTAACCAACCAATGCGCCATCCTAACTAAACTCCTAGAAACGAGACAGTCAGCTTAGACGGAATGATGGAAAGTGCATTGGTGGAACAAGATACACATGATCAGGGATAATAGTTGTAAAGCTGGTTTCCAAGAGAATCTTTGAGAGCGACTTTGAAAGCACCAAGATCTCTGAACTTGTTAATCCTGCAGGGCACCAGCAGGACAGTATCTTGTTGAAAAGCTCCACCTCTTTGTGATGGTGGGGATGAAGGCTGGGGCTCCTCACTAGGTTTTTGTTAGTGTCCTGCAAGGGCATTACCTTGCTGAGTTAACTTCATCAATTCATTTGGTTAGTTTGTTTTCTACTTTCATGTGTAAACAATGAAAAAAAATTATACAAAACTTTCCCCTTGGTTTAAATGCAGTGAGGTTGCTCGTTGGTCTGTGTCATCCCTGGTGATCAGCACTGTAGGATAATGTTACACCAGACAGTCACTACTACAGTACCGAGTCTGATGCCGTGATATCTTTGTTTGCCCAAGTTACACTTTTTTCCTTTTATTATTAATATTATCATTATCTTCATCATATATCGACATTATTTTTATTATTTTCGCTCTTTTTTCTTTTATGTTAAAGGGGAAAGCTGGCTAGAATTTAACAAAAAGACCCACTGAGATGCTAGTCCTCAAACAGAGTCAAAAGAATGGGACAAATGTTGAAATCTCCCTCTTATTTTCTTGAAACCTCGCTCTTATTTTCTCAATATTTTAGTTCCATTACTCTTTCAATCCATTAAACTTTAAAACTACGGGATAAGAAACTGAAAAAATATATATAACTGATAGTTTATTGATTAAAGTATCAGTTATATATATATTTTTTCAGTTTCTTATCCCATAGTTTTTGATCGCTAACTCTTGCTCTGCATCATCAACATATTGGATTTTCATTGATACAGTGTGTTTAGGAGATGTGGATAGAGCTACTTGCCACATATTTAGTGTAAGAAGAGTATCAGCATTGAGAGACTAAATCTTAATTTGCAGATTTGTTGTCTAGAGGCTGGTAACATTAAGAAGCAAGAGTGTATAGAAAGGCAGTAAGACCAAGAGGAAGACATCAGGCAGGAGGGGTTGTTTGGCAAGTAGAAAGAGGAGCAGGTGCTGAGCCAGGATGAGCAATATTGACATCAAGGATGTTGTTGCTCACATCAAAGAAGAGTAAGTATTGCTGGGTCTGATTTACAAAGAGTGAACTCTGGTTAGGTATGCAAGTCTACAAAATCTATGCAACTTAAGACCAAAAGGCAAAAGTAACTGAAATTAGAATCTTGTCTGTGAAAGTTTTAGTTTGAGAATCGGCCAGAAATCTCAAGGAGTTGTGTCTGGAGAGTAGGGAGCCTGGTCATCTTAAAGAATCCAGTGCTTGGCCAAGAAATCCTGGATCCAATGTGAAAAAGACCAAAAGTGCGGAAGGCAGAGAACTGAGAGTTGCAACATGAGAACTTCCTACATCCAGAATTTTTTTATCGTGTTTTAAATTTTTCAGGTGGGTCAGGCTACTCTCCAGAAATGCTTTTGTGTGATATTTCTGGATGTTCCTTAGGCTGTACTGTACTGTGTAAGGGATTGTGATTAGAGAGACAAGAACATAACAGTATACACAGTAATCATTCAGTAACCATCAGGGAGATGGTGGCGTAGTGGATAAGGTGGTGAGCGTGGGTTTAAAGTTACCTACATGTCACTATGATACCCAGGTTCTAGGTGATTACACCGAAGATGCAATTGGGTGGTGATATGGGCCCTAGTATGGGCACCACTATAAATAAAATTGCCTGGGCCACTAATGGGTGGAAGCTTAACAGGGCTACAAGTATGCTTACAGGCGCTATAGGCCATAATGTAAAAAAAAGAAAAAAAAATAGAAAAGAACTTCCAAGAAATGTTTTCAGTTTCAGATGAATTAATAGACTAAGAGTTGAGTCATAAGGGAGATATTTAGAAAAACAGTTTCATTCAAATCCGAAAAATAAGACTTTTTTCCTTTGCTTGAGAATGCATACTTTGTTAATAGACTGATATATGGTAGTTTTACACACCGTATATCTGTACAGTTTTGTTTCAAGATAGAAAGTATTGCTTTATAATGGTTTCTTTCATTCCTTCAAAGTAAGGGATGAAAGATATCATTAGTATGCAGAACACAGTGAGGTAGCACACATTATCTTTTGAAATTTCACAGGTCATTTAATTTTATTCACCTTCAAAATTTTATTTTATGATAACAAGGTGTTCCAATCCTAAAAATAATTCTGTAGTCATGTGAGAGTTTGGCTCCTGCACAACATGTCTTTCTTTAACTCTTTGTTCCCATCTGCAGATTTATAATTCCACCGGAACCACGTGAAACAAAAACAGAAGCAAAGGATGAGGATGACAAAGCCTCTGCCACAGAACCAGAGGCGGACAAAACTTCAGAGCCTCCTCGCAAGAAGCAGAAACTTACAGGTTAGTTCAGAAATGGTAAAAGAAAGTAAATGTGGTAAGAGAAAGTGATTATGTTGGAAAATACTGTGGTAGATAAACAGATCAGCTGACCTGAATGAACGGACACAGAGATAGACAGGCAGCTGGATGAAACCAGTTAAATTTGCATGAGAACTGTAAGTAGCTAATATATTTATTTGAAGTAGATATATAAATACAAGGAAACCGTAACAGTTGCCTCAGAAACAAATGAAGTTTAAATTTATTGTGCAATAGTAATGGTTACATAATCTGAGTCAACTATTGATTTATTCTCATCCTGCTTTCCTTTGCTGACAGTTCTCATGTACAGTGGTACCTAGGTATATATCTGTAATCTGTTCCAGATCCTTGGGCTCATACCAAACAGGACATATATCAAGCAAATTTTTTCCCATAAGAAATAAAGGGAAAATTATTAATCCATTCCCATGACAAAAATGTTGTTATTGACATATTGCATAGTGCATTGATGGGATTGTATAAGATCATTCAAATACTACTTAATATTGAATTCATAACTTATTTAGTGGCATATAAAACACATACCCATTTCAGTAGGACATAAAGCTTTTTATGTATTTAGATATTTCATTTTTAAAGCAAGTTAGTGGAACATCTAAATAGAAAACAAGTAATCATGATAGTAGAAATATCTTAAATGATTGCAGTAATATAACGGAGGTACTTGCCTAGTTATGAAAGCATGGAGAAGAATGCAGCGGACCAGCTGCCGAGATGTTAACACATGTAGGGCATCACTAAACAGGATCGCATTTTAATTTTCAACATTTCCTTACATTGTATTGTTGTTGAAAAATGTGATATAGCACCCTTGCCTATAAGGCAAGTGTAAGTCTTCAGGTGTACATGTGAAGGGAATTTCAAAATTAATTCTATGGGAAGCCTCACATTTGCAGGATGATTCCTTGAGCCATTTTTATGATAAGTGGTGTGTCTTATATGTTGTCACGTATGGTGAATAGAAAAGCAATCAGATGAAATAAATGGAAATTAAACGTCACTTTTTTTTTTTTTTTTTTCTATACTTGGATAAAAGTTTGCCACATTTAATGAGAAACACACCAAGCTGACAACACTGCTCACGAGCAGTCATAACATGGTCTCATGAGAGATAAACAAGGGTAGTGTGCAGTGTTGTGACTCATTGTGACCCATACAAGTTGTAGCATGCAAACAAAGGTCATATACCAAGCAAATTTTTTTGTATCTAAACAGGATGTATACCAAGAAGTGGACTTATTCCAAAGTAGACATATACTGAGGTACCACTATATGTATGTATATCCATCTTAGTATGTTTCCTTGTAGTTTGCATGGATATCTACATATGTTAAAGATATCAATCAATGATTTTGGTCTATATAAGTATCTATCTGCCTTTGTGTACTTACTTATCCATATTATTGACCAGTAGTGCAAGAAGCAGAGAGAGAGAGAGAGAGATTAAATCATAATGTTGAAAGAAGAAGGAAAGCCAAAGTTTTGTTTATACTGTAGAGATGATTCTTTCTATATATCATTGACTCAGAGCTGGAAATTAAAAGTGACCTTATTATATTTTTGTATAATAATGGATATATATTAGTTAAAATAATAAAGAACCTGAAAATATTTGAGACTTCATCATGGAAAGTCAAATAAAATGTCAGTTAGTAATGACAATAATTATGTGCAGAACATACTGAAAAAGGGGAGAAATATCAAGCTTTACAGAAGCTTAAACTTAAAGAAAAGTCCTCGTGTCTCTAATTACCATATTAATTTTACTTGATCATTATTGTTTCTATCTCTTCCTTTTTTTTATCATTATTATTGCTTTCATTTCTTCCCTTTCTTCCCTCTTACATTTGTCAATTCCCTTGTTGACTTTCATATCCATTATTCACACTTTTCTCATTACCTCTCCACCTATTAATCTTCCTCAGGTACCCACAAGAACCGACCCAAGCTGGTGAAGGCTCCAAGGAGTTCCAAGCTCTGTCGTGCTTTGTGGTGCCTTGAGAAGGGATGAGACATCCTCTTGTTCTTATCCCAAGTGTGACTTCATGCATGACATCTCAGCATTCTTGAGTACCAAACCATCAGATCTTGGACCAGAGTGCCATAACTTCCGCACTTATGGGAGGTGTCACTATGGCCTGGTGTGCCGGTGAGTGTGTGTGCATGTGCATGTGTATGCCTGTGTTGCAAATCACATAGAACATTACTGTAACAAAGTATATTTTGATCCTAATTGTATCATGATGAAAGACAAGATTAGCAATGATGATGGGCAAATAGGAAAGACAAGAATATACAGGCAACCCCCACTTAACGAAGGGGTTACGTTCCTAAAAACCCTTTGTTAAGCAAACCGATTATAACAAGTTTAACTCCTGACTTGAACTTCCATTGAGATTAAACAAAGCGAGAGTGCATCATAGTATAGTGAAAGGTTTAATGAAAGTAAAAATTATGAAGTTAAATATTTAGGCAGTTTAATTTAAGTCATTATAATGTACACTAATGTATGTATGTACGTAACTTTATAATGTTGATGATCTTAAATTTATGAAGAGAGGGAGAGTGAAACGGGAAAAACACTAACTGGCAACCTGTGGAATATAAACACATACAAAACTTATGTACCACATTTCCACAAGGCTTTCTATTTTATCCATTGTAGAGTCACAAGTTCAGGTGGTTCTTTTAGCTTGCAAGAAAGATACAGTCTCACCAGCCTTCTTAATAGAGTCTGCTGACTTGAAAATAGTAGAGACAGTTGATGGAGTCAAGATGGTGGCGAGCAATGCTATTAGTTTTCTCGCCTCTCGTGTCTGTGAATAATATTCAGCTTCACTCCAAGAGTAAGAGATTTCCTGGGCTTCTTAGCAACGCTAGGCGACATTGCAGGGCGTTTTGGTAGTAAATTGAGCGAGGGAAGACGAGCTGCTGCTGACGCTGTTATTATTTTTAATAGGGGGAGTGAGTGGTGTGCGTGTTGTCCACATAATTTGGTGTGTTCAAAAGCCTGTCGTCTTGTGTAATACGGCGGGGCTTTCAAACTTGGAAAAAATTACATGGATTAAACTTCGTTAAAGCGAGTTTGGTAGTAAAATGAAACCTTCATTGTAGCAAAATTTCGTTGTGTGAACCTTCGTTAAGCAGGGGTTACCTGTATTTTAAAGAGTGTGATGAGCTAAATGTGATGTGTTACTACAATGTACAATGTTAGAGATATAACAAAAATGATGAGAATACTTGATTAAGACTAACATTTTGCGTTGTAAATCAAGGTAAACATGCAATTTATTACTGAAAAAGCATCTAAAGTAAAGGGACTGCCAGATGGATTACATTTTAAAAATTTATTTCAGTAAGTTGCTACTAAATGATAGAGGCTAACCTACACAGAGGTGGAAGCTGTCCTTGTAAATAATAATGACAACAATGAAATGCCACTTTGCCTTCATTATAGGCAGTCTGAACTCCATGGTGATGGTTATGCTTCTCTTGGTCTCAGGTTTGGGGGTGACCACATTGAAGGAGAAAGGAATAAAGTGGAGCAGCGACCTAATGGAGTGACTGGTCCTGCCACCACCAACACTCTCAAGAAAGAGGTGAGTGCTGGGGTGTCTCCTGCCCAAGAGAAGTAGTCACAATGTGGTTATGAAGATAGAAAATGATATGAATATGGATCAAGATTTTGTTCTTTGTTCATTCTACTTTTTTTTTTTATGAATATGGGTTCAGATTTTGTTCTTTGCTCACTTTCTTATTATATTAACTCTTTCTGTCATACATTTTAGATTTAAGGAAAGATAAGTTACAAAAAAGGAAAAAAATTGATAGTTATATTAGTGAATCTTTAAATTGAATATGGTGTTAGAATTTTTTTTTTTTTTTTTTTTTTCAAACTTGGAAAAAAGTCATCCTCATTCTCTTTTCCTCTCCTGACAGGTCCAGCATCTCTTGAGGAAACGGCAGTATGACTTCACCAAGGCAAAGGAAGCCAACCGTAAGGCTCAGAGTGATATAGCCAAAAATGCTGACAAAGCTAAGAATCCTGAAAAAAATACAGTCACAGGAACACCAACCACTGACACCAAAGCTGATACTTCTGTTCCCCCTTCAACCAATGACAGCAAATCTCAGGACCAGTCATTAGATCCTGACAAAAACACTGACACCAAAGCTAATACTTCTGTTCCCCCTTCAACCAATGACAGCAAATCTCAGGACCAGTCATTAGATGCTGACAAAAACACTGAAAGTACACCTCAGTCTGCCCCAGAGGACATTATCACATCAGTTGAAAATGGACAAGAAAAGTGTGACACAGAGGCTGTCATTAAGAATGGGGAGAAGACAGCCTGTGAGGGTAATGGGGAGACACATCACCTTGGTCCAGCTTCAGATGAGGACCTTGTGAAGCCAACTGCAGGAGAGAGGAGGAAGAAAACAGTAAGAATAAACTTCTCTGCTAGCTTTCCATAACATTTAAACCTATTTTTGTTGTGTGTATTTTAGTGTAGTTGATTTTGGAGCTATACTTCCCATGGAATTTAAGTTCTTAAGTAGTGGTACATTGCTGATAACCTTAATCATATAATATTATTAAATGTATAAAGTGTTTTTAGTCTGAGTCTTCTTTTTATGTTAAAATTGGTAAGTATTGCATATGTAGGATATAATGGTCTATTTTCCTTTGAGAAAGGAGAAATTATTTTATTCTACTTTTTATTTGATTTGTTTGTTATTTTTCTCTTCTGATGTCCTTGAAACGAGACTATATAGTTGCAAAGGGTTAACAAATATGTGGATCCTCTATTAAATGCCATTACTTGGTGCTATTAAAGTTATAGTTGATATTGTTGCTGTTAATCTATTTAATTTGAAGAGAGAAAGTTCACAATCCTTTTTAGGGACAAAATGACTGAAGTGAATGCCAATCATCTTTCTATTTTAACCTAAGTAATAAGTATACTTGCAGAGTATCAAAGACACCTATCAGAAAGATGGATAGAATTTCATGCACTGCACTATAGTTTGAATAGATGATTTCTTCTGA
This sequence comes from Portunus trituberculatus, assembly GCF_017591435.1. Taxonomy (NCBI): domain Eukaryota; kingdom Metazoa; phylum Arthropoda; class Malacostraca; order Decapoda; family Portunidae; genus Portunus; species Portunus trituberculatus. Next base: position 5,200,265 of record NC_059270.1, read on the forward strand.
AAGATCAAATTTACTGTCAGATTAGGGCAAAATTACTCCCACTCTTATGCAGTCATTTTATTGTATATGTGTTGTTGATTTTTTAGTATTAAGTATCACTGGCAGCTTTTCCATTGATACATTTTCACTTCCTCATATCATGAAGTCAATCTGGTACCACCATCTACAGATCGACTGGCGAGGAAAGACCTACCTGGCACCCCTCACCACCCTAGGCAACCTTCCATTTCGGCGTATCTGCAAGAAATATGGGGCAGACATTACCTGTGGAGAGATGGCCCTTGCTGCCAACCTGCTTCAGGGCTTTCCCAGTGAGTGGGCACTGGTCAAGAGACATGCATCTGAAGACTGCTTTGGCATACAGGTGAAGGCTGTGACATGGGTGCTTACATGTGTCTTGTAAGCGGACTACATCATTTCTTTTGTGCAAGTTTAGTATTGGCATCCTAGTTTTGTATATTAACAAAACTAGGGCAATGAAGGATGACATTGGTTACAGGCTGGAGAAGATAGAGGTAAGGATGATTAGGTGGATGAATTGTACATTATCATATACGATGAAATGAGGGGAAAGATGATAGTTAAGTGAATTAATCTGGTGATGAGAAAGGTCTTCTTCCACAGTGAAAAGATACCAGAGGCTGATTGGACTTAGAGAATTAGGGTGAAAACAAAACTTGGATCAAACTATGCAGAAGGATCTTAAGAACTAGGCTTGTCTAGGGAAACTATTCGAGACTGTTTAGCTTGATAGTTGCTGTTAGGTGAACTTTGCTGACACACTTGAGATATGGATGGCTTTTCATGTTGGTGGTGATAGGTCATTAGAAAAGAAGAACATGCGTATAAGACAGCTGAAATATCCCAATTGAAAAAAGTCTTAGATTTGAGGCACAAATTTATTCACCATTTAGATACATCCTTTTGTTCTCAATACTGAAGGAATTAAGGTAAACAAGAGAAACATTTAAGATATCAGGTTTACTGGCTCTTTTCCTTAATTTAAAGTGTTTGTCTTTCTTCCTATCCTCTCCTGACTGGCAGCTGTGTGGAAGCAATGCAGAGACCATGGCCAAGTGTGCCCAGCTGCTGGATGAGAATGCTGACTTTGACTTCATGGACATCAACATGGGCTGTCCTATTGATCTTATTTACAAACAGGTCATTATTACCATTATTTTTTGTTGTTAGTTTTTATTTCATTATTTTATTTATTTATTTATTGTTAATTTAATTGTATTTATTTTTTATGTATGTATGTATTTTCTTGTGCATGTGAGAAATATTTAGATGAATTGTGTTGGGTGTGAACTTGCCAGGTGGGGTAGTGTTCTTCAAACTTTTCTTATCATGACCTAGTTTGATTTTCTATACTTCCTTCACAGCCTAGTATATCTATTCTATTGTACTTTTATACCCCTGATATGGAAACTGATGGGGTCATATATAAAGTGAAATAACATTATATGCTAGTGAATGATATTGACATCTTGGCAAATCAGTGTAGACTCATCTTTACACTCATCTTGTCTTCACTTTCCTGATCACTATGCCTTGCCATTCAGGGAGGGGGAAGTGCCCTGATGCGCCGCCAGGGATGTCTGGAGCAGATGGTGAGGGGCATGAAACAGGTGTTGAGTCGGCCACTGACCCTTAAGATGCGTACAGCCGTGTACCGTGACACCAAGGTGGCTCACGACCTGGTCCAGCGCGCCAAGCTGTGGGACGTCTCCATGGTGACGGTGCGTGTGGTGTGACTCATGGTGAAGTGGTGTGTATGAAGTGGCACAGGGTGATAGTGTGAAGTGGTGTAAGGTTTGTGTGAGTGGGCTGTGGTGGTGTTAAAGTGGGTGATGCTTAGTGAAGTGATGCAGGTTGCGAAGAGTGGTGGGTTAAGGTGCAGCAGTGTTGTGTGGTGATGTAAGGGTGCTTCATGGGATTTCATGAAGTTTAGTGCACAAAAACCTGCTGTGGTGTTCAGTGTACCTCATTAACTCTTCTACTTGACTTCAGTGATGATTCAAGCTCATGAAAGATATTGATTTTATCTCTTACTATTATGTGTTACTCCTCCGTCTGTCCCTAAATCTCACCATCCCAAATACAGAACATAGTCATGATGCTGATGATGATATTGTACTTGCAGATTCATGGCCGGTCAAAGGAGCAACGTTACCTCAAGCTGGCTGACTGGGATTATGTGGGACAGTGTGCAGTGGCAGCCCAGCCCATGCCTGTCTTTGGTAATGGGGATGTGCTCTCCTATGAGGACTATAATGCCTGCCTTAACAATACTGGGGTGGCAGGTGTGTGACATCATATCATCTGTTGTCTTGCTTTGTGTTGCAGTAATGTTGTACCAATTGCTAGGTCTTCAGTTGCAGAACTTTTAATTTGATAGTGAAGAGTGTTATATACCTTTGAATTGATGTGCCAGATTATGGCTCTTGTCCACAAAGTTGGTGGTGGCATTGCAGATGCTTTCTACTGTATACAGATTTCTGCTTGTGCAACAGTGTTGGTGAATTTATCTTCATGTACAAGAATTTATTGTATTTATATATTTTTCCTCAGAGTAATTGAAAAATGCACTTCTCTGTTATGCTTTCCCTTATGGTATCAGGTATAATGATTGCCCGAGGTGCTCTCATCAAGCCGTGGGTCTTCCAGGAGATCAAGGAGCAGCGTCACTGGGATATCAGCTCTTCAGAGAGGCTGGACATGCTGCGTGACTTCACCAACTTTGGCCTGGAGCACTGGGGTAGTGACAATGAGGTAAGTGTATCCTATCACTCCTGGCTTAAGCCCTGTGTAGTAAAACTAGGTAAACTAGTGCACACACAAACACACACACACACACACACACACACACACACACACACACACACACACACACACACACACACACACACACACACCACGCAGTGTAGTGGTTAGCACGCTCGACTCACAATCGAGAGGGCCGGGTTCGAGTCCCGGTGTGACGAGGCAAATGGGCAAGCCTCTTAATTTGTGGCCCCTGTTCACCTAGTAGTAAATAGGTACGGGATGTAACTCGAGGGGTTGTGGCCTCGCTTTCCCGGTGTGTGGAATGTGTTGTGGTTTCAGTCCCACCCGAAGATCAGTCTATGAGCTCTGAGCTCGCTCCGTAATGGGGAAAACTGGCTGGGTGACCAGCAGGCGACCGTGGTTAATTACACACACACACACACACACACACACACACACACACACACACACACACACACACACACACACACACACACACACACACACACACACACACACACACACACACACACACTGTCTCACTCATTCTGCATCTTTATTCCTCCAGGGTGTAGAAAAGACCCGGAGGTTCCTGCTGGAATGGCTGTCGTTCCTGCACCGTTACGTCCCAGTTGGCCTTTTGGAGAGCACCCAAAAGATCAATCAGCAACCACCTGCCTTCAGGGGGCGGGATGACCTTGAGACACTGATGGCCTCACGCAGTGTTAATGACTGGATCAAGATCAGGTGAGGTGGCATAGGGCTCTTCTTTATCATTTAATGCCTTTTTTTCTCATCACAGTGTGGTTGGATGCAGTGACTCTCCTCTATTCTTGTCTGTCTTGCACAAGCTCCTCATTCACTTCCAACAGGTTCATATCCTGTTGAATGCACTTCCTCCTTGTCTTCTTAGGTCTTCCTCACTGATTTCCTTCCACCAACTTCCATATTTTCCACCACTCTTGCTGTATTGTATTCTAACCTCCTCTCTGCCACCTCACCACTTGCCTTCCAATCCTGCCATCTCACGCCAGCTATATATCACAACATTCTATGATCACACTCTCTTAAAATCCTGTAAGTCTTTCATTCTGGGCCCATATTCCAGAATTGGGTTATTTTGGGCTTGGAATTGACAATGCTGACAGGACTGGTTAAGGAATAGTTACCCTTGAACTTTGGTTGGCCAGATTTATGCTAACCTATACAGTGTAGATTGAGCACCATGGAACTACTGAGTCTCGGATGAATTAATCAGTAATATGGACTGGTGGGGCCTGAATTGAAACTCTGTTTTTGACTACATCCAAATATGAGCTTCTCCAGGCTTGGTGAACTGAACTGGCTTGTGATTTGATGTGGTGAAAGTAAGCAGAATTTTGGCTTTGAATCCATATATGAGTGTCTGTCTGTAAACCAGGCTAGCAGTCACTCACAAGCTAGCCCAGATAGAATACTAAACCATCATACATAATTTACACCCTTAGCCCTATTGGCCCTTAGTGGAAAGGGACAGTCTCATGGACCACCCTACTACACCACAGGAGTTTAAGTATACTACAGCAGGTATATACTTCCACAGCAAGACCTGACAGGATACACTGGTTTATGCTTGGCCCTTGCTCTAATTGACGATATTGCATCCCTTGCTATCTTTTACTGCTATTTTCATACAGTGCTCTTTAGAGCTTGCTAACTGCATGCCTGCTGTCCTCTCATTGCCTCACTGTACAAAACTTTCTTCTTTCTTTCATCCCCATTCTGTCCACTTCCTTGATGAAAGAGTTAGCCTCAGTCATTAATCCCTTTCTCTGCTAAACTCTGAGACTCCCTGCCTTCTGTATCTTCTCTTTCCTATGATTTGAATTCTTTCAGTAGTGGAGGTTTCAAGATAATTATCTTCCATTATTTAATATTCTTTGTGGCTTTTCTTTGGAAACTGTCACTCAAGTAAGCCTTTTTACTTCAAAATCTTTTATTCCCTTTGGCCAGTGGTCATCTTACATTAAAAAACTCACATTTCTTGACTATAATAGTTTATATTATGTTTTTTTTCAAGTGTACAATGATATAGTAATGTCAAGTGAAATTAGTGGTTCATTCAATTTTTCTTCAGCACCTACAAAGTTGTGGTTATGAAGATTCATGAATCAAAACATCAAGATATATTAAATTTCTGTTGGCTGTGAAATCATTGAGGTTTCTGTGTATAAGTCAATTAAATCCATTCAAAGTGCTGTAGCATTATTTTTCAGTTATTTTGTAGATGCATGAGATAATTCTGTAAATGTCTGTTTATCTTTGTTGACAGTGAGATGCTCCTAGGATCAGTACCAGCTGACTTTGCATTCCTGCCCAAACACAAGGCCAATGCATACTAGTGAGCAGTGGTTAGGTATGATGCTAAATTAATAACTATGTTACTCATTTTCATCTAAGGTTATGATTCTTTCAGTCATTAAAGTAAAAAAAATTGGTTTTAAAAGTTTATTTCAAATGAAAAATTGTGTTTTTTTTCAGGTGTCTTCATTTTCTTAAAAGTGAGATATAATTATTGTTCATACTGCATGCATAAGAACTCAAAACACTATGTTTCTTATAATTATTTATTCTTTTAAGGTAAATAATCCTTATAAAGTAAGGATTATTAATGTGAAATCTTTTTGAGTTTTTGATACCTCTACAAAAAAAGGTTTAAAGATTTGCAATGAAAATGTTCCTTCTAAGCTTACAGATGATTAAATCTGGAAAAAGTTGAAAAATTTTCATGTTAAATATGATTTTTGTCTGTACCACAACCCTAACTCAGATGACAATTTTACATAATATTATGTTTAATAGTTCGTCATTAATCAAACAATGCATAGCAATTATCATCAGTCAGGACTCTTTAGAGGGGACTTTCTTTATTCATTTATTTATTTTATTCTTATTTTTTTATTTATTTTTTTTTGGAAGGCGAGTGATGGGGAATGGATGTGTACATTTTTTTTATTGGAAAAAAAATATTTAAGATTACATACTATTAAGTCATGAAAAGTAGAATTTTTTTTTTATACAGATATGAATTGTAAAACTGATATTTTTTAGTGTGTCCATTTAAATAAAAAGTTGAATTTAATATATATATATATATATATATATATATATATATATATATATATATATATATATATATATATATATATATATATATATATATATACTGCATTCCTGATATTTTGAAAGACTTTTACATGATTAATAGCTCTTCTTTAAGTAAAGAATATATCAAGTATTAGATAAGCATTGTAAATTGAAAATTTTAAACATTTTCTATCATTTTCAGATCCATACAAAGAAGCTGAAAATGTTTTGCAATAAAAGAATTTGATTTACAGTTCCATATGATTAAATCATGAGAAGTAGAAGATGAATTTTTATGTAAAACACATATACCAATTATAAAGTGTTTTGTTTTTATGTAAATTAGAAAATCAAATAAGATTATTCTCTGTACTGCACTTCAAAGAACTCAGTACTATTTTATATTTGTGTAATGTTTCTTTTTAAGTCAAGAATATATAAAACTATAAAATTAAGGAAAATTTTAACATTTTTATGATACAGGTCTGCACCTGTACAAAGTACAGAAAATTTTAGCAATAAAGAGTTTTCATCTAAAGTTAAGGATGATAAAGTTATGAACAGTAAAAAGATAAAAAAAAAATAGATATAAAACTTTTCAACAACTGAAAAACTATTCTTTTTAGGAGTCTTGATTTTTTTTAGAAAGTATGATGTGATCATTGTTTGTACTACACTCATAAAGACTCAAAATGCTATTTTTCTTATAATTAATGGTTAATTTTTTAAAGTAAATAATACTTCGGGATTACAAGATAAAAATCTTCACTGTGAAAATTTTCCATGTTTTTAATACAGGTACAAATAATGCATAAAAATGTTTCATATAAGGTTACAGATGATCTGGAAAAAAGTAGAAGATTTTTTATACAAAAGATATATATGAATAAAAAAAAAACTGATTCTTTTATGTCTCCATCTTTTTGAAAATTAAAATATGATTATGTTTGTACCACACTCCTTAGAACTGAAATGGCCATTTTACATATATTGATAGATCTTTACTTAAACAATGTATCACAATTATCTTTTAAAGTTAAATTGTTTACATTTTTTAAAACAGGTCTTGACCTGTAAAAAAAAAATTTTAAAAGAATGCGCTTCACAAGTTTTTCATCTAAGATTACAGATGACAAAATCACAAAAAGTAGAAGAATTTTGTATAAAAGGTAAACATAAATTGAAAAATTGAGATGTTTTTAGGTGTTTCCTTATAAAGAATAAAAGTGAAATATGATTTTTTGCATAAACATGTACTGCACTCCTGTGTTAGAAAATGTTTCAACATTTATATGAGCATGTTGAAGTGCTAAACTTTCAAATTCAAATGCAGTTATTTTGCTTAAAACAGTACTTTTACATTGGTGAAGAGGCAGGATAAACATTGAATTTGAACTTTTTTATAATTTTTAAGATAATTATAAAAACAAAGATTTGGTTTTATTGATTTTTCATTTGAAATATGAATATTGTCATCACTGATATCAGGATTTTATCATTTATTGATATATCGGTTATCAGGCAATACATTTATCACCACTTCTTAATCATTGATTACCATCGATGAGGTTCTTGTTATCTATTTATCAGTTATTACAGTCAACTTATTTTCATTATCATGCTCAGCTATGCATAGTGGTACAAGCAAGATTGGAATATGCATTAACAGTGTGGTTATCAAGCACAAAAAAGGAACGTAAGAAAACTTGAGAGAATTTAAAGAGCAACATTAAAACTGGTACCAAGTTTAAGACATATTATGTGAGAAGAGGTTATCTGATTTAATAACATTAGAACAAAAAAGAAAAGGTAGTCTTGATTCCAGTTATTAGAGACACAACAGGACACGGAAGAGAGATATAAAAATAATAGTATTCTCATTGGTGAGTGATGCAAATATAGCAGTACTTTTGCACATTAGTCTGATGGCAGAACTGCTCTTCTTCTGTACCTTATTAGATACCTCTCTTTTGTAGCATGCAGTTTGCTGACTTGGCTGCACATTTTCTTGCAGTGTCAGACCGCTGGATGTGGCAGCACGTTAGCAGCAGCTGCAATATGGTCCTTGAGGTGACATGATGGACACCAGCACCTAGCCTCATCAGTCACAACAAGTGCTTCCCTTCTGTATTAGGGACCTATATTATTTTGTTATTATTTGTCAACAATTTTGAAATGAGGATGAGGTCAACAGAAATCGTATGGAGCAATTAGTTGTGTATATCTAAAGGGACAATTTTCCAGTGACTTTTGCTCATGTATATACACCTTTATTAATTCTGTCCTCAGATTTCAATTATTGTGATGCACTTTTTAATGGTATTGATTCAAGAAAATGTGTTAAGTTAAACAAAAAAAAATCTTGAAAGTGGATGTATTTTCTTGTTTTATTATTAAATTCTTTACTGGGATCATTTATTGAAACCAGTTGTTAATTTTCATCCAGTTTCTTATTCTTATCATCAGAACAGCACCAGAGCCAAAGCTCCTTTCTAGGCTGACTGATATTACTTTTGCAGGATGGGTTGGGAACTTGGGAGAATATGATGGGAGAGGTCTCATAAAGTACCAGTTTCTTACCATGATTTCTTACCTCGATGAGAGTTTTGTCCCTCATCGATATCATTTACATTTTCCACCCAAAAATACATGGAAAAGAACTGACAAACATTTTAGGAATGGATGGCTAATAAGGATGCAAATATTTTCATAATCCAGACAGTTAGAAGTACTCAAAAAGAATGTCACTAAGGAATTCACTCAGCTTTTGTTTAAAAGATGTCAAAGAATGATCTGAAACAATGTCCTCATTAAGAGAATTCCGAGCTTCAATAGCTGATCAAGGATTCAGCCCTTATATCAGTTTGGTGGTGAGGGATCTTTTTACTATGACCCATGGTGAGATTATTATGTACCATCCTGAGATGACCCAGCTGGGAGAGGACAGTGGCCATTCATAATTAGATCAGGTTGGAATGGTCTCCTTTAATTGAATATAGATTTAGTTTATATAAACATTCAGCATTTGATACATAAAAAAAGTCCATAGATCTCCTTTGCTCACCTCTGCACAGATTCCAACAGTTGCAGATCACCAATATAGGCCTACACCATGTTCCACAAAATGTTACCAAAGCCAATAATAGGTCAAATATGAGTAATACATTGTTGCACTTCCTACATGGTTAGGTAAGAGATATAAGGCTCTAGAGTTTTCAACATTGAAAGGCAAACATAATGTAATAAGTACTAGAGGATTATAAAGAGGAGACTACCTTGGTAGGTAGGAGACAATAATAATTAAGAATACCGATTCTGAAATAATGGGGTTTCCCTTGCTTTGGAGAGGAGACGTGTGTACTACCAATTGGTTCTAGAAAACTCAATTCCAACTAATAGCAGTTTATTCTCAAACAGAGCAAACAAATGAACAAACAAGGAACGCAATTCAATTTAATGTGAGGGATATATCGATTCCTTTTCTACCAACTGATCGATACCAGATATTTTGTGTAAGGCATTATATACTAGTATTTTTTTTCTGAGAAATTAATCAATTCATATTAATCAAAAATTGCATATGACCCCGAAAGTACTCATGTACCATCTGGAAGGCCTTCACGTACCACTAGTGGTACACATACCACAGGTTGGGAACCATAATGGTTGGTCGTTTCTGAAAAGACGTAAAAAAGTGTAGGGTAGCATCATCAGCGTAAAGGTGGATAGGTTATTAAGTTTAGTTTTGATCATTGATGAATAATAAGAAGGGAGTGGGTGACAGAACGTAACATTGAGGAACACCACTGTTTATAGATTTGAAGAACAGTGGTCGTCTACCACAGCACCAATAGAACCATTAGAAAGGAAACGAGATAGGTTGTATAGAGAAGGATTGAAGCCTTGGGAAATTAGTTTGGAGATCAGACTTTATCAAAATCTTCCGATGTGTCTGAGGTAATCGCAAAAGTTTCACCAAAATTTCTAAAAGAGGATGACCAAAACTTAATAAGGAAATAGAATACAGAAGTTTCACTACTAGATTAGATAATAGATGTGAGTCAAGTGCCTTGATAGATGTTTAAGAAAGTTAAGATAGGCAGGAAATTAAAAAATAGCACAGTAGTTTTAGGGATTAGAACGGAGAGAGAGAGAGAGAATTTTCAATTAATGCATTCATGATTATCAGGTGGGTGTTACATATATTTACTGTGTGTGTGTGTGTGTGTGTGTGTGTACCCGCGCGCGCGCGAACGTGTCAATATGTTTGTGTATGTGTGGAGGTCGTCATGGCAGCAGTGAGAGAAGAATATTGGTAGTGGTACAGTACAACATTTTGCTGCCATAGCGACACTAACGAACAGAAACAAAATTCTCTCCACCTCATACATTCTTACCGCCATCTCCTCTACCTCATTTACTCGTAATTGTCTTCTTTCTGTTCCTTTCATCACATAAGTAGGCTACTCAGAAAACATGTAACGAGGTCTCTCTCTCTCTCTCTCTCTCTCTCTCTTGACATCGTAAAATGTAAATGGCTGGTAGATGGAATACACATTAAATTTTCATGGCGGAATTTGAGCCTCAATGAAGCATGTTTAGTTATATATTAGTTGAAGTTCTACGTCGTATTCTTTTATGCCCTCCCCCTTCCCCACATCTGTGTGTGTGTGTGTGTGTGTACAGACTGTGGCTAAAAGCTTGGTTTTGAAGCGTAAAATTATTTGACGCGGAAAAGGAGGAAGTAATCCAGACCTCACCTGTAGCCCCGTTTGCAAAATGGTGTTGATGGATTTCTCACCTGATCCTGGTTAATGGGTCCCTGAACATTAAAAATCAATGAGGTGCTTGTCCGCCATCACGCCATGAATGCTGCTGTGGTCAAATTAAGTATGGCCTCCGCTAGCGGTGATTACAATTCTACTTCTATTAAAATTTTTACCAGAAACACTTTTAACCTCTTCAAGTACGGGGACACATTTTTTACCATGAGATTTGTATACGATTAGACCGTTTTATTGACATTAGGAAGGGTCTATGGAGGTCAGAAAATTAATGGTCATAGTCTTCAAAGTCTTCTGAAGCTGTTTAAAATCACCAAATAGTAACCAGAGTGAATATGGAAATGCGTCATGGTACTGAAGGAGTTAATATCTTTGAGGTAGTAATACTATTCTGAGGGTGAGGATTTCTTCTGAGCATTTAACAGTATAGCCAACAAGAAGCTGATTTCTATATGTATGTATTATGTAATTATGTATGGTGTAGCCTCATCTCTTATGGCCGTATAATCCAGTGATGTGCATTTATATGTTAGTCTTAGGTACTTCTAGAGCTACGGCCTACTGAATCTATATCATGATTTTATTTTTGCGTCCAGACATATCTTTGTCTTTGTGTAAGGAACCATATTAAAAAAAAATACGCAGCTCGATCGTTTGACGTGTTCACGATCATTTTCCTGAAGAAAAGAAAAAATCTGCAATAAGAGAACCTCACCCGAAAATACTCATTAGTTCTGAATTAATCTAATCATAATCTAATTCTCTACAGCACAAATGGCTTCAGAAAATGACTTGAAGAGACGCAAAGAAAATTTTAAATGGCTGATAAGACAGTGAAAAAGGAAAAAGAACATACACACAAATACACGCGTAATGAAGTGGTTAGCACTCTCGACTCACAATCGAGAGGGCCCGGGAGGCGGCGAGGTAAATAGGCAAGCCTCTTAAAGTGTAGACCCTATTCACCTAACAGTAAATAGGTACGGAATGTAACTCGAGGGGTTGTGGCCTCCCTTTCCCGGTGTGTGGAGTGTGTTGTGGTCTCAGTCCTACCCGAAGATCGGTCTGTGAGCTCTGAGCTCGCTCCGTAATGCGGAAGACTGGGTGGGTGACCATATCTACTATGTCACATATCCTACAGAACACATCTACAAATCCTACAGGGATACAGCATATCTCCTATACACAGTAGGTGTAGGAAATATGCTGGGTACTAAGTTGCTGTGTAGGGAATATGACCACTTATGTGTATGACATGTGGCAGTACTCCAATTATTGTAGATTTGTAAAAGTGACTTTTATAGTTGTGCTGTCATATCTCCTACAAACTTTACATATGATATAGGCAAGGAGAATATTGGTGTATATAAGATAAAATTATAGAAACTGGAACACTCATAAATTAAAATGGAACTTTTTATTTCTAATTAAAATGGCTAAGACATTTTGTACTAGCACTTTTTAGTTAAAACCTCAAGCCTGTCATCAATCTCGGTACGACAAGCGGGGCATGTTGCAGAGTTGTTATCTGCTGCTGGCACAAGATAGTTATGTAATTTGCACAGGTTGAGGCATGTCAGTAGGGCAGAACAACCGTCCTTTCCTTTTACCTTAGGCAGATGCTGCACCAACGTTCAGGAGGAACATCTTGAGCACCAGCTCCGTTGTTGTCAGGACCATGACATTTTGTACTCAGCATGTTCAGTAAATCTTACCAAGTTTTCTCTGTCTATAACATTTCACAATAGTTTTTACATTCGACAATAAGACGACTCCTCCCCAGCTGGGGTGATGAATGCAACGTAGCTAGACTTTTTTTTTTTTTCTATCCACAGTTCGGAGGTACAAGAATCCAGAGTTGTCTTTGCAAACTTTGCATTAAAACGAATGTTCCTCTGAATAAAAGTCATGTTTGGTCCAGGAACAATGGAGTACAAGAAATACAGTCTACCCCGTCGAATCGAGAAACAAATAATGGTGAATCGAGAGTAAATTCGACTTAATTAACTCATGTCTGAATGATAACGATACTGCGCAGAATGGACATATAACAAATTAAACACTTGTTGACTGATCAGAAGTGTAGCGAGCCAGAACGCCGAAGACATGGGTGCTTGCTAGGAGTGTACGCCTGTACAACATACGTGCAGGAAAAGTGACACACGAAATTATTGCGTGTAGGAAATATGCTGTATCTTTGTAGGATATGTAACAGAACAGATTTTTGAGTGTAGGAAATATGTCAATACTCTAAAACGGCTTAAGTTGTAGGAAATGTGTCCTGTAGGGTATACTCAGTCTTTGTGTAGGAAATGTGCTGGATACTTATTTTTGTGTAAGAAATATGATCACCTATGCGGAGGACATGTGGCAGTACTCCAATTATTGTAGATTTGTAGGAGAAGTGACTACGCCCCTTCCACCACAGCACCATTTGTCTGTATCGACCTGTGCCGCCTGTACCAACTTACAGTCACGGTGGAACGCTTAGTGATCACCGACTCGCTTAGTGTTCCCTCCTCAATCTTACATCCTTTAGATTCCAGGATTATTTTTTTTTACTGTGTTTTGCGTTTCCCTCCTCTGTTTTACATTCTCTGATTTAATTGACTTGTTTCTTTTACCGTATTTTGTGTTTGCCCCGTAGTCTCACATCCTTTGAACTGCCATGTCTCATCTCTCTAACTGTGTCTTGTGTATCCCTTTGCTTTTACGTCCTTTGAATTTCTGGAGTCATCTTTACTGTTTTGTTTTCTTCTTTAATCTTCCTAGATTAAGGAGAAATGGAGAAATAATTTTCAAGTTTATTTTCAACACCAGAACTAGTATTCAGAAACACTTTACTCCCTCACCACGACTGTTTTATTTTCAAAGGTCACAAAGATGATTAACCAAATTCCATAAGAGTGTTTCTCCAGCTGATAATATAGAACTCTTGTTAATAAATAAATATAAATTTGAATTTAGAAGTTAAAAAATAGGGGTGGTAAAAGATTACAAATACCTTGGTGTATTATTTCATTGCAATGACAGATTCCATAAAGGAGAGTTGGAGGTGAAGGAACAAGCAACAAGGGCAATGCATGCACTAATAGATAAATGCAGAAAGTTTGACATGCCAGTTGACATGTAGGTAGAACTTCTTAATACCATGGTGCTGCCAATATTGACCAATGGATCGGAGATTTGGGAACATTCTACTTATTGTAAGGGAGTTAGAGTTATTACATTTAAAATTCTTAAAGAGGATATTGTTTGTTCATGAAAAATAGTAGCAGCAAACTTATGCTATAAGGGGAGTTTGGAGTGTACCCATTAGAAATTTACATAATGTGTAGAATGCTTTGTTATTGGTCTGACTTGATTTGAGGTAAACAAAATTAAATTATCTTATGTAATGTATCAGTGTTTGTTACACACTTCTCCCTCTGTTGCTTTTGTTAAGAAATTATAAAATGCATGAGTGTTATATGTTCCCAACGCAGTATGGTTTAGAAAAGCAGCCGAAAGAAAATTGAAAGAACAGTGTATCATATCTTGTCCACAAAAAGCTTGTGTAGTAATTACAAATTGTTTAAGCTTGTTTATGGTATGGAGGCATACCTTGTTAAACTACCAAAGAGCAGCCGGATTCTGATTACCAGGTTCAGAACTAGTAATAAGAAATGACCAGTAAATGTATACAGGAGTAAACAAAGAAAAATGGTTTTGTAATGAGTGTAATATTAATGTTCTACAGGACAAATTTCATGTCCTTCTTGAATTGAATAAATAAATAAATAGGTAAATAGATAAATAAATAAATAAATATATATATATATATATATATATATATATATATATATATATATATATATATATATATATATATATATATATATATATATATATATATATATATATATATATATATATATATATATATATATATATATATATATATATATATATATGTGTGTGTGTGTGTGTGTGTGTGTGTGTGTGTGTGTGTGTGTGTGTGTGTGTGTGTGTGTGTGTGTGTGTGTGTGTGACGAGTTTTCGAAGGTGTCGCTAGTGCTACCTGGCGTATCCCGAGTTTTTATTTTCATTTTTCGTCTTCTGTATCATTGTTGTTACTTTGATGAGGTTTGGTCAACACCCTTTGTGTTTCACCTGCACGGAATATTTTTCGGTGAAGCAAGTACAGAAGTCTGTCATTAGTTCGTGTCTCACAAAATTATTCTCTCTCTCTCTCTCTCTCTCTCTCTCTCTCTCTCTCTCTCTCTCTCTCTCTCTCGCTGAGCGGCCATAGCGTTCGATTTAAGTGTCACCGGCTGAAGTTACCTCGACAGGGACACTCTTCCTCTTCCTCGTCTTCCTCCTGCTCACCTCCTCCTCCACTTTTTTTTTTTATCATCATCATCATCATCATCATCATCATCATTTTCTCCCTCCTCATCCTCTCGTCCTTCTCTTCCTCCTCTCCTTCCTCGTTTTCCTCCTGCTCTGCTAATAATCTCCTCGTCATTCACCAACACGTTTTCTAGCACACCTCTTCCCTTCTATGCTCTCACTACTTGTTTCTTTTAACATGTGCATTCCTCCTCCGCCTTTATTCTTTTTTTTTTATATTTTGTTTGTTTTTGTTTGCTATATTGTGTGTGTGTGTGTGTGTGTGTGTGTTTGGTTGGTTGGTTATCATTGTAGTTATTGCTGTTATTGGTGGTGGTAGTGGTTGTGATGGTGGTGGTGGTTTTTTGTGTTTGTGTGTGTGTGTGTGTGTGTGTGTGTGTGTGTGTGTGTGTGTGTGTGCAGCGCGCTACACGTGCGTGGTGGTAGATGCGGCAGGAACAGCAGCAACAGCAGTAGTAATGACAGGTAATATAAATGCTGCTCATGCTCACCTTCGACTTTCCTTTCTCCAGCCAGGTCCTCCTCCCTCCATGCTCCAGGTCCAGCTCAGGTGAGTTCAGTTGCCCACGAGCCGTCTTCAAGGGTGGATGCCACTGCCTTTGCTCCGGCTGAGTCTCGAGTGTGGCTTGAAAAAGAGGGCTTCACACGCAAGCTATACGACGGGGACTGGCAATTAGGAAAGACATCGAAGGAAAAACAGAACAGATTGTTTTCGTCAGAGGGAAAAAAAACACTCTAAAATATCCTCTAGACACGCAAAAGTGTATTTACTTCGGTTGTTAGAATAATAATAATAGTAATAGTACAAATAATAATATGAGAAAATTTGTTCTCTCCCTCCCTCGCCGAATGTAGTGAAGTGACGTGAAATTAGCTTTTTATTTTGTGTTAGGAAAAGTTTTGATGTGTGTGCTTTTATAAGATATTTCGTCTTATCTTTCGTTCATAAACGGAAAAAAAAGCTGATTAAGAGTGTTTATTTGATGACTACGCACCGTGCTTAAACACACACACACCACACACACACACACACACACACACACACACACACACACACACACACACGGATAGTGATCAATATGGTGTTGCGGCGGGGTAGATTTACTACTCACTCATGAATCCTACTCACACACACACACACACACACACACGCCACGCGAGAGTTTCTGTGAAGTATGAGCGGCGGGCAGCAATCGCCTCTCCCCTGCTGCGTGCGTGAGTGTATTGCTGAAACGACCACTAATTTCCCTCAACATTTCCACGTGCACTTCTTCCTCCTCCTTCTCCTCTTTCTCCTTCTCAATGTATTCCTTGTACAGAAGACACTTGAGCGAGACAGCTAAGAGTGGTGCCAGTGACACATCCGGCACCACTGTCACCACTGCCTCGCATCCGTCAACAATCAGTGCTGTGGTTGACTCTGCCGCGACGCTTTGGGAGCAGCAGCAGCAGCAGTGGCAGCAGCAGCAAGTGGCACAGCATACAGCAGAGGCCTCGTCCATCACTGCAACAGCCGCCAGCACCTTCGTCTGTAGCTATCACGCGTCCAATCCAGTCTCCGCCGCTCCCTACTCGCTTCCGCCCGCATCCTCGCCACCATTATCCACGGGACAGATCCTGCTTAGCCCAATCGGGGGAGGAGGCATGGGTGAAGCCAATATTAGTAACAGTGGCATCCCTTCACCCCCTGCTGTTTCTCCCTCTCCACCGCCGCCTCAGCCGCACATTGTCTCCCACAGCGATATGGGAAAGCCGCGCCCGCCGCACTCCGCGTCCCATAAACAGACGCTATTTGACGGGGAGGGAGTCTTCACCATCATGCGGTCTCCGTCCGTGGTGACCCAGCAGCCCTCCCTCACCGTCCTGCCCCACCAACCCCACGACGAGGACCACGACGACTTCCACAACAACAACAACATTACTAATAACAAGGACGTTTCGGAGAAGTACCAGCTCGGCCTTGACTCCCTTAAAGATGGCAGTAACAAGAGAGACACCACCGCCCCTATCACCAACACGGTATCTGCTGCAGGTGTCGCCGCGGCAGTTGGTGGTGGTGCCGTTGTTGCTAGCACCTCCGCAGCTGCCGCCAGTGCAGCCGACGACCCCTGCAGCGCGTACATGAGAAGAGTTAGTGTGTGTTAACTTGTTTATGTGTGTGTGTGTGTGTGTGTGTGTGTGTGTGTGTGTGTGTGTGTGTGTGTGTGTGTGTGTGTGTGTGTGTGTGTGTGTGTGTGTGTGTATGTGTGTGTGCGTGTGTGTGTTTGGGTGTGTGTGTGCCTTTGTAGTTATATTTGTCTATTTTTGTTGTTTCAGGACATGGTTTTTTTTTTCTTTCCTTGTGTGTGTGTGTGTGTGTGTGTGTGTGTGTGTGTGTGTGTGTATGTGTGCGCGCGGGCGCGAGTGTGCGTGCGTGCGGGCACGCATCCGCCTATGTAGTTTCAAAACACTTTGACATATACAAGTATCAAGAAGTCTTATTTCTTTGTGATTGTAGTTAAGATCTTTGTCTTTTTTTTTCATCATTTCTTCTTCTTTTTTTTCTTCTTCTTCATATCGTTACTCGTATCACTATGGATTAGTTCTTTAGAAATCAGTGTTATCATTCCATCGCTATTGTTTGCCGTGGGTCGCAGTGTCTACAGTCAGACGACCAGACCACAGCCAGCCAGTAGCACACATCCGCCTTCATCATAGCCAATAGTGTATATCCCTCTCCAGCGACTATCTTCATAGACGTGCATACATAACGTGACTTCACTGACCTTCTTTACTGTACTATATTTGTGTCAAATGAACGAGACCGTTGTTCACGAGCGTATGCACGAGTGTAGAGTTTGAAAAAAAAATAAATAAATAACCTTGCGTGTGTGAGATTAAAATGTAAACGATACAGCTTCATTGCCTGTGAATTTCCGAGTATTTGTAATTACGTGGCTTGCTTGGTACTGGATTTCGTATTGAGAGAGAGAGAGAGAGAGAGAGAGAGAGAGAGAGAGAGAGAGAGAGAGAGAGAGAGAGAGGCGGGGGGGGGGTAAATGACAGTTTCTTAGCGCCTTCAATACCATGACGTGTTTTGATATTCATTCTGCTTACTATTTGACAATTTTATACAGCTTCAGAAAATTATGTGGGAATTAAAACAGTGAAGACTCTATACATTAATCTTCTGACCTCCATACACCCTTCCTAATGTAAATAAAATAGGAAAAAAAAGCGTCTCAGTACTGAAGTGGTTAACAAATGAGGCTCAAAGGTTCACTCTATACCACATCGCTTGCTTGCATTGTATTTTACTGCACTGAATTATGTGTAGAACTAACCGGTACACCTAACCTAACTTAAGACCTACCTTTTATTTAAGCCGTCACTCTATAACAACATGATTTATTAGAGGCCATGACGATTCATTTCCTTATTCAGCGCTACTCTCTCTCTCTCTCTTCTCTCTCTCTCTTTCTACCTTTGTCCTGCTGTGCTGTTACTAGGATCATCTCTTCACTCAGTCCTGTTTCATTCACTCAGTCCTGTCAATCATGTTTCTGAGATGTAACCTGTTTTCATTCTTTCTCCGTATAATTTGAGGTTCATTTGTCAAGCTTGGTTTTACATATTCGTATATCAAAATTTGGTGGTGGTAGTTAACATTCATTCGCTTCATTGCTTTATTGGTTTTAAGGTGTGTGTGTGTGTGTGTGTGTGTGTGTGTGTGTGTGTGTGTGTGTGTGTGTGTGTGTGTGTGTATATCAAATTTGCGCGTATGCTGTTTGGTTTGTACACACTTACTCCGGTAATATATTCCTCTCATGTTTTTTCTTTCTTTTCTTTCTTATGGAAGGCTATTTCTCCACATCCTTATCTCATCTCCTCATGTCAAATAACCCGCTGTGTCATCTTACCAACCTGCGCCACGTCCTCGTCTTTGCTCCAGCTACGATAACCATTAGTTTTCTATGTTCCTTCGTCGTTTCTTCGATCTATGAGACTTGCTACCCATCTTTTCTTTCATTGTAATTTTTCTATTTTGCGACATTCCTATCCCCACATTCGGATTTTTCACTACCACTGTATATTCTAACGTGTGTGTGTGTGTAAGTGTGTGTGTGTGTGTGTGTGTGTGTGTGGGTGGTAAGGGAAGGGCGCCGCTCTAATTTTTCCGTCCTTGTCTCCCACTTACTAGACACACCCTCGTGAATTTGAGACGCAGCGGAACACATGTTTTAGAACGTTTTAGATCCTCATGAGAAATTACCAGTGGAGGCTAGAGTGATGATAAATGAGGTGTTTTCAACTTTGCTGAATCCTTGTTAGAATATCACAAACGTAACGAGAACAAGCTGGAAAAAGATGAAAAAAATATTTCCACAGCATACAGCTTGTTAAACAATTACTTTAGAAGAACAGAGTGATCAGTGAGGTGTGTTTGCCCCTAACCCTCTCATTGTGGTATGCAACAGTTCGCAACGCTAAAGGCAATGTATGGAATCTTTATGTGCACGTACTGTACATAAAAGGAAAGGATAAAACGAGAGTACATTTTTCAGTTTCCAGACAAAACAGTGTCTGTGGAGCAAGAAAAGATACCTCTAAGTTATTGATAATTAAAGAAATATGCCAAATAACAACGAAAGGGTTGATGATGCAAAGTTCTTGTCAAAATGTCACTAGAATTATAACACTAATAACTTTCACTAAGCATAACCTATCAATCAAAAGTTCAAGTTATAAGACAGGGAAATATTTGAAGAGGGTAGTTGCAGTGTTCCGAAGCACATTATTTCATTGTTTGCGATGAACGTGTATAAATGTATTAGTTGTGTATATATTCCTGCAGCCGAGATATGTAACATGTAGACACAGAGCAGAGAACCGGTGACATATATTTTTAAATCGTTCGTACTTTATTTCAATCATTATTCACTTAAGTCAGGATGAAATCATCTCTCTCTCTCTCTCTCTCTCTCTCTCTCTCTCTCTCTCTCTCTCTCTCTCTCTCTCTCTCTCTCTCTCTCTCTCTCTCTCTCTCTCTCTCTCTCTCTCTCTCTCTCTGTGTGTGTGTGTGTGTGTGTGTGTGTGTGTGTGTGTGTGTGTGTGTGTGTGTGTGTGTGTGTGTGTGTGTGTGTCGTACCAAGCTCAACAGAAAAAAATAAACAAAAATCTTCAAGCATGCAATTAAGACGTTCAAAATATGCTGTTTAATTATGAGATGGTAAACCAAAATGTATACAAACAGACCAGAAACATCATCCTTTGACTCACAGATCGCTCCTTCACTGGTATTGTCTCCTATAACCTCTCTGTATGAGTTCACTGTTGGACGTAAGCCTTCCCTTAGTGTCCAGCGGAGTTAAGTTAAACCGCAGAGCCATTTTAGGATTTTAGTGTGCTTGCCGGCTTACAAAACGGAAACGTATATAGAGGAACATAATTATAAGACCGTATTTTGAAACCCTTTGACCTTTCACCACAACTGTTTTCCAAGACCACAGAAATTATTAGCTGGTTTGTCAAGAATGTTCCTTTTGTTAGAAATGTAGGAAACGTGTTGATCTTGTCACTAGAGCGATAGAAAATAATATCCTTAAAACTGTGTAACTTCAATTAGAGCTTTTGAATGTTTTGGTGGTGCAATGCAGAAATGTTTCAATTGATCCTTAGTTAGACGTCTTATCTCGCCTTGCAACAGATTATGGTGGATGTTATTGGGTGTTTTCATGAATCTAGTGATAGTTCAACAAGGATTCTGTATCTTAAAATGGGAAAGGCAATCATGAGAAACTGATCTATTGTATTATACATGGATCTCGATGCGTGTTCTCATGAGAGTCCCAAGCATTCCGGAACGCTGGCGTAAATCACAGACTCTATATTCACGTCCCA
>NC_059270.1:5228715-5286215 GCF_017591435.1 Portunus trituberculatus
TTGTCCCTTTAGTGGTTGTGGTTGTGGTGGTGGTGGTGGTGGTGATATGGTGCAACTTCCTTTCCTGCTGCCTCGGGACGACACTGCAGCCCCAGCAGAGCCCAGAGGACTGAGGGAGCATTGATCTGTGAAGGACCATATTATCAACTCTTCTGCGCCTCATTTTGATTAATCATGCATTCAGCAGGCGCTGGTAGAAGTGACTGAAGTGTATTCTATAATATGTTTCCATAATTCTATATACTAGTAACATCAATTGTGTGTGTGTGTGTGTGTGTGTGTGTGTGTGTACTTATAGTTATTACTAATAGGGCATGAGCTACGCTAGTGTGATCCCGTCTCTATATTTGTACAGCGTTTTTTTTTTTTTCCAATAAATTTGTAGACACTTCTGACCGACACTACGTACTCACTTACCTTGTTCATAACTTCTATAATTCTCTGCGGGAAACTATGTTTTATATGTTACTTAAACCTCTTTTTCTTTAGTTTCTGCTGTGTCCTTGTGTGAACCTGATATATCCTACTTCCCTTCGCAGCAGTTTCTTACCATCCACTTCTTCCACTCCAATTTGTAAATAAATATCAAATATTACCTTTCTCTTCTTTGTTCTAATGTTGGCAGATTCATTTTTTTCCTGTTTTCATTTAACTCTTTTAGTTTTGGTTTCATCTTCATTGTCATTCTTTGTATCCTTTCTAGCTTTTTTTACATGCTTCTTCTTGTGTGAAGACCACATTGATAAAGCATATTTGATGTTTTGTTTAATCATAGTGGTAATTATCTTTCCTTCATGTATTTGGTGAATGCTGTTCCACCATGTAATTTCTCTATTATCTTTTTTACGTGTACTAGGTATGCATGTTTCTTCAATTGTTGTCTGTCCGGTGTCATCATTCTCAGATCTATCTCTTCTTGTACTTCTATTATAGCCTCATTTCCCATTATATATGTCCATTTTGGTCTCCACTTTTTCCCCCCCATTTTCGTTGCATACATTTGGGTGTCTGTATGTTTAATTTATGTTCTTCATCCTTTCTAATTTTCCTTTTAGTTTATTTTTTCCATTAATGGATCGAAGATTCCATTGAAACTTTCTCGTTCTATGTTATTCCGTCAATATTTATTGTTCTCTTTAGAAAGGTGATAGTCATTGTTGTGGTGAAGAAAATTATGATTTACAATCTCTCTCTCTCTCTCTCTCTCTCTCTCTCTCTCTCTCTCTCTCTCTCTCTCTCTCTCTCTCTCTCTCTCTCTCTCTCTCCATTTTGTCGGCGAAGCAGCAACGGAAGCAGCAGCAAGTAGGAGAGCAGGGCGGTAAGGAACGTGCCACTAGTTGCCACCTGAAAATACTGAAAGGGGTTTCAATCTGAGTTACTCATACCGCCAGGTGTACGTGAGAGGATTTTTGGCGTTACGTGACAGGTTTCTCAAACTACTTCAGTTTTTAATTAACTGCATATGTAACTGTAGAAAGTGGCCTGCATGTGCTAGGCTAGATTTGTCTTTCACTAGAACCAGGACGCTTAAATGACAACGTTAACAAAGAAACGCGTGGAGTGTTGTCACTTGAAAGCACACACTATTCCTCCATTACCCTCGCCGTCAAGTACGTTGAGATCTGTTTCATGGTTTCCTATGTATTTGTACTCTGATTTTTTCCCCCGGTTTAAGCTGCTGGGCAACAAAGTCACGTATCAATACTGCAGCCATTATGACGGTAACGGTATCATGGCCGAGTTTATGGTTTTCAATTACGTCTGCATGTCAACGGCAGTTCCGGCAGAGACTGATTAATCGATGTATGTAATATGTTTGTTCGTCTGCCTATCAGTTTTAGTATACATTCATTACCGCACCCAGCTCAAATGTGTGTGTGTGTAGTGGGGGGGTCATGTAGGGGAAGGTGGTGTAAGATGGAACCCCCCTTCTAAATCCAAGTATAAAGGACAAGTTTCAAAATTTTACTCCTAGATGTCCTTCACGTCGCCCAACAATGATGACATCATTGCAAGTAAGAACGATAACTTTGGTAAACGTTTCGACATTTGAATTTTACTAATGGGGTAAGAGGGACCCCATGAGAAGGGGAAGGGTGGGTTTGTTGTGCTAATTGCAAAAGCTGGGCTCATGAGCAATGTGCAAGGATAGATGGTGATGATGCTGAGGAAAAGGTTTTTGTGTGGAATTTATGTCATTAAGTTGTGCAGGGAGAGATGATCATGAGGGAGAGTTTTACTTGATTTACTTTTTTGTTTGTTTGTTCGTTTGATTTGTACCAATAAATTTGGCTCATGGGCAATGTGAAAGGATACAATGATAATGAGAAAGAGTTTTTCTTTTGTGCTTTATGCCAATTAGAATTTGTTTCTTCATATTCAGTTTGCGGGGTAAGATTGACCCCTGGGAGTCCGTCTTACCCCATCATTTTATTTTGGGCCCAATAGAAATTATTATTTTGAAAATTCTTGTGTTTCATTGTTTTCCTTTAAAAACCGTGATCCGGGTGAGGATTTCGAAGATAACATCCCAATGCACCACCACAAACCCACAAACAACCAAAAATATTTAAATGTGGTTTCTTGGCTCAATACTTTGCTAATAAGTGGTCCGTCTTACCCACCTTCCCCTATATCTATCTTATACTTGAGGACCTGAACTGGCCCATAAATTGTCGAGATTCCTTTTACCTTTCCTGATGCGGCATTGTGGGTAAGGTGTACGTAACCAGCACTGAAAAACTTCAAGGGATACATAAGATTAAAAAGGTTGAAAACCGCTACTGTACAAGCCTACATGAATATTAAAGGACACATACGTTTGTTGCGTGAAATGTTATGATGTTACTTTCAAAATCAGATGAGTATCCGTCCTCCTTCCCTCCACATCATGCTTCCACAAGCAAGCACAGTGTACATTACCCTCTTTGTGCTCACATAACACAGCCTGGCTATCTCCGCGTGAGCATGAGTCACTGCGGCAATACGTGACTGTGCGTTTTATTTCATTATATCTGTAACGCCGCACATTTGGTGAAGCTTCAGCCACTAAACACATCTAAATAGCAGTCTAGCACTATCAGCAGTAAGCACCACTACAGTATCATAATTCACAGTTTTTTTTTTTTCAATTTCTACATTTCATTAAGTAAAACTTTCATCTAATTGATATCAAGAGCAGGATGAATACTATTTTTCCACTATTTAGGAAGTAACCGTGGCTGTAGTCTATACCGGGGCTTGAAAAGATCGTACGGGACATAATGACCATTATGAGTAAGATTATTGTCACCAGTGTTGCGTAGCCTTTTTTCATCAACCTTCTTTAACAATCTGCATATACATATCTAGTTATATTTTCATAAGTATCTTAGTAATATAATTTCTACTTTGACATTTATATATGGTACAGTTTCTCTGCTACCTAGCTACGACTAATTAGATAGATACTTTTAGTAATAGCCTCATCTAACTTCGCAGTCAGCGTATATATTTCTAGGCTTTCAAAATCTCAATAAAGGAGATAAAACAAAAGAACGCATAAGTCAGATATATGAAGCAAAATATTCAGACAAGACACCCTCTGTTAATTTTCTGCTCAAAACGTATTGTGCTTGCTGGTGCCTGGCCGCCGTGGCAGCGCGCAGCGAGCTACGCAGCAGAGGCATCAGTTAACAGCCGGCCACCACCAGGTGGGATGCTTCTTCTTCCGCCGCCTTTGAGTAGCTGGATCGAAGGTAATATATGTTGCGTCTTATACATGCCTATCAAGAATAGTTCTAGATAAGAGGAAACGCTATATTTGAAATGCTAGTGACTCCATTTGCTGCATTCTTGTTTAATTCGGTACGTATTACGCTGTGGTGACTGGTGAGTGTAGCTTCGGTTGATGGATCAAGGCCAAGAGGCTGCCGCTGCCTGCCCACATTCTGCTTTACGATATTTGACAATTTACCCACCCCTTGTATGGAGTTTTAATAAGACAGTGATCAGCGTCAAAGTTGTGATTCTTTGATGTATTTTATTGACGGTATGCTGACAGTAGTTTTTGTTTGGGTACAGTTGCCTACGTGACGTGTACTGGCTCTAATGGAGCCAGCATTACTTGATGTTTAGGGCGTGGGCTGTACCTCTCCTCACTTTTGCCACTTCAATCCTGGAGTGTGACCCTCCTGGACCATGCCCAGGGACAGGACGGCAAACTGTAGTTGAAGAAGAACCAGTTTCCTCAGACTTGACCTGAAGCAGTGGTGCTGGTGGCTCATAGACATGTAACATACGGGAACGGGTAATCATCATCTCTCTTTCATTTATATGGAAATACAGAACAGTGTTTGATATGCATACTTTATGTACTGAAAAGAGATAAAACAGTATGCTGAAAATATGTAATATTCCTGTGTTTTGTAACTTGTGTTTGGTGTCTTTTTGTTGGCGTTGGGTACTGCACAGTAAGAATGTAATATGCGTACATACTGTACCTGTTTGGTGCTCTACACATGGATTACTTCTGCATATTAATGGTAAATACAAACACAATGTTTTTTTAAGTCATAATTTTTATTTATTTGCCAATTTTGAGTGCAATGAATTTTTTTAAGTGTTATCCAGAAATCTGGAATTCTCATGAAAGGAAAAACACATATCTAAGCAAATTTTATAAGTTCATTTGAAATTATAAACATAAACAATTACCAAAACAACAGGCCTAGATTTTAGAATGGAAGCTATGTTACAAATATAGCAGAAGCAGGCAAGCATAAGCAAACAGATATCATGCAGGTTTTTACTGATTTGTACAGGTCTCAACCAAATCAAGTATACTACGATCCACATGTTATACACCAGTACTTACCTGTCATGATCTTTAGGAAAGCGATGGAAGACCAAGTGTGGGTGGATGCCCCACTCTAGTGTTCATTTTTGCGAATTTCTTGAGAACATGCGGCGTGTAACCTGTCACTGCTGTGGGCACATCTTGATCTTGATCTTGATGGTACAGGTGATGCAGAATTTCTTCTGGGTCAGGCCTTTGTATCGGCAGCTCCTGTAGGGAACATAAAGAACACCAGACAACAAAGAGGGCAATCACCATCTTTCACACCACTAGTTCCTGCATCTGGCACGCCACATTCTCTCCAGGAACTCTTTCACAGCCTCAATCATCCTTTCATTCGTCTCCCCACACATTCCCAGCAGCAACACCATCCATTCCCTTCCTGTCATCTCCACTCTGTCATGCCCCAGCTCCTCAGCACCACTTGCATCATCTCATACCTGTCTCTGGCATACTTCACACACTCCACCACCACATGTTCCACTGTCTCATCCTCTCCCAAGTCACACATCTGGCACACTTTGCTGCGGGACTCTGACCATCTATAATTCCTTGCATTCACATCCATGCACTGTGCCCTAGCTCGGAAGAGAAGATCACCACCCAGGCTTCCGTCATACCACTTTTCATACATTGGGGCCTCTTTCTCTCTATACCATACCAAGGTACTCTTTTGCTCCATCCTATTTCTCCAGTCATCCAGTCCCACACCTTTCACTACTCTGTCTATCTCACTCTTCCACTTCCTTACATCCCATTCTCTACCTTCTCCATTTCTAACAATCATACTCCAGTCTCTCTCTAAATGTCTTCCTTCTACCTGTTGAAAACCCAACTACTTACTAACCCACTCTTTGCTACCAGCCTGACACACCTCTTCCCCACTTGCTACTCCTGACATTCCACAGAAACACTTTTCTCACTATCCTTGCATCATTCATTCGTTCTAACCTAGCCTTATACTTTAGGGTCGCTTTCACATATCTCTCTCTAAAAGTGCTCCAACCCATATCACCCCTAAGGGCCTCTACTGCTGCATATCTAGGTGCATTAAGTGCCATTCTTGCAACTCTATTCTGCCCTATTTCTAACTTATCTAGTTCACTCTCATTCCAAGCAATCACATCCATACCATACATGATGCTCGGAACAGCCACGCTCTTCCAAACTTCTCGCAGCACGTCATATTTACTCGCCCTCATCCTTGCTGCACTTCCTAGACGACCTACCCACTGATTTGCCATACTTATCTTCTCATTCTTAATCTTTACACAGCCATCCGGACTCATCCACATCCCCAGATACTTATATTCATCTGTCTGCTGCACCTCATTCACTCCTAATCTCCACACATGGTTCCTCTCATCCTCTGACCTATGCACAACCATTACCTTACTCTTTTCACTACTAAATCTCACTCCAAAATCTCTTCCATACCCATCTACTACATCAAGCATACTCTGTAGCTCTTCTGCCGACTCACTCATGACTACAACATCATCTGCATACAAGAGCACACCTATCTTATCATTTCCCACATTTACACCTGCATTCATTCTCCTCATTCTAGCAGCCAATTCTTCTGTATATAAGCTAAAGAGGGTTGGTGATAATATGCAACCCTGCCTAACTCCTCTTTCACTCTTCACCCAGTCTGTCTCTATATCCCTAGTTTATACTTAGCTCTTGTATCCACATACATACTTCTCACTATGTTAACTATCTTTGCACTTAACCCAATTTTTTCTAACACCCTACCTAGCATTTCTCTGTTTACCCTATCATATGCTTTCTCTATGTCTAGGAAACCTAAGTATAGTTTGCTACCATCCCTTTTCTTTCTCTCAATCAATTCATTCACCACAAACAGATTGTCTTCTGCTCTCCTGTCCACTCGGAATCCATTTTGCTCTTCGCCTAACACTCCAACTCTCTCAATCCATTTGCACAATCTCTCATTCAACACCGCACTGAACACTTTGCCTACTGTGTTAACTAACGCAATCGGCCTGTAGTTCCTCAACTCATTCTTACTCTTATATCCTCCCTTATGCAACAAGGTCACCCTGCATTCATTCCACATTCTCGGCACTCTCTCCTCCTCCCACACCTGGTTGAACAACTCAGTCATCCTATCAATCACTACTTCTCCTCCATTTTTGTACATTTCATACGGTATCTCATCCGGCCCTGCTGCCTTCCCATTCTTCTGCTTCTTCACACATTTCTCCACCTCCTCCCTGCTGATCCTTTCATTCAACTCATCTGCATCCTTTCTCTCCAGTGACACATGTCCTTCATCCACATCAAAGACCTCACTTACACCTCCAATCTCTTCCCAAAACTCTTTTATTGCCCTTCTCATTTCTTCCTTATCAGTCACCACTGCCCCATTCACCTTCAGGCTCTCCACATTCTCACTGTTAGGCATCCCCTCACCCCTCAGGAATCTATACCATTCTCGCCCACCTTCCATACCTTTCTCTCTAAGGGACTGAATCACACTTCTCTCACTTGTAACTTTAGCATTCATTATCTTTCGCTTCGTCATTCGCTGCTGACTCACATACGCTGCCCATGCATTCAGGTACTCCCTTTCAGCTTCCTCACTCTCATGTCTCCTCTTTCTTAACTGTCTGCACACCCTATTCAGTCTCTTCCTTTCCTTCCTAGCATCCCTGATCTCATTATTCCACCACGGCCTACATGCATGCTTTCTGGCACTTGTTCTTGCATACCCTATCTGGCTTACTGCTACATTCCTCACATTTTCTACAAATCTATCATTCAGTTCATCCACGTCGCTTAGACTTTCATCCTCCCAGCTCCTCTCACTCAAGTCCACCTGGAAATTCACACTTGTTTGAGTGTTGACACATGTAAACATGCAGACGGATCAACGGTGCTGATCTTGATCTTAAGCTGCAACAGCAGCGCCATCACGTGAGTGAACCGCAAACAAGAAGAGTTGCCAGTTTGCCTAGGCTACACGGTAAATTGACACTTTCCAGTCTTGTTTATTTATATAGTCTGTGGTTCTGGAGCCCTGTAGGACATGGCAAAAGCCTGCCATTTCCTATACTGTTTGTATTATGTCACATTGCTTACTTATTCCTCACCAAATATCACCAGTGAGAAGTTTCACTGTAATTTCCACAAACGGTATGATTTCTATTCATTTACTCATACAGCATTGTTAGAAAAGACGGTAAAGTTATAGTTTAATACAATATCCTGTATCTCTATGATCTCCCCCAACCCCCTCCAACAAGCTTTTTGTTTTATTTTATTTATTTATTTTTTTTTTTTTATTATTTAAATACCATGTGGGCTTTTTTACGGGAATTATGGGCTAAAAGGGATACTTTTTGGGGTACCTATCTCAAAGCCCACCCGCAAGGAAACCGTTGCCTCGAGTGAGGAAGCCCTACCTACACTCGGACCGTGGACAGGTTATGGTAGGCTTTGTAAAGCAGAACACTCACCAAAATTCTATTCTGTGGTAAATATGTCGTGTAAAAATGTTGTGCAGGTCAACTTGGAACTGTGGCCGTAAAGATTAATAGATGAAAGTTGGAGACATTGCATGGCAGTTGTAGGATGTTGCAAATTCATTACTATCAGCTGAGGTTCTATAAGTGGCAGCTGAAGTGCTTTGGGCTAAGCTTGTTATTTTAATTGATCCAAAAGCTATTTCACTGAAAATACTTTATTTTCATCCATCAGACAGTAATTATTTATATTCAAAGTTAAAGGGTTATCACTTTCAATGATTTATCATTGACTTTTATATATATCT
This sequence comes from Portunus trituberculatus, assembly GCF_017591435.1. Classification (NCBI taxonomy): domain Eukaryota; kingdom Metazoa; phylum Arthropoda; class Malacostraca; order Decapoda; family Portunidae; genus Portunus; species Portunus trituberculatus. The sequence continues at coordinate 5,237,352 of NC_059270.1, forward strand.
CTCAAATGAATACCTATGCACATTTCTAATTTATGCTTTTCTCTTTTAAATATCTCTCCACATGTATTTTCAAGTTGTTTTTTGTGTTTCAGCACAGCGCTTCAATCAAAATTATCACTACCATCAAAGCGCTCAACCCATACCGGCTGAAGTAAGAGACCAGACACAAAGATGTAAGTGTGAGCTTGGAGATTATTGACTTATTGATTTGAATGATTTGCTATCAGTGGTATATGAGCAGATTTGTAGTAAGAACTTGAGTAATTAATATTGACTCAAAAATATTCTCAATGATTCCATGCAGTTAACTGTAGCACTAGGACTCTCTCTCTCTCTCTCTCTCTCTCTCTCTCTCTCTCTCTCTCTCTCTCTCTCTCTCTCTCTCTCTCTCTCTCTCTCTCTCTCTCTCTCTCTCTCTCTCTGTATGTGTGTATAATAATAATAATCAACAACATATTGATAGGAACTTATAATACAGTGTGGACAGCTAATAACTGAAAATACTATACATTATAGGCAAAAAATATTAAAGGAATATAATAAACAAACCACACACCAGAGATATAATTAAAATGAAAAAAATAAAAATGGATGAATTGTAACCTCAAAAAAAGAACAAGAATGACAACAAAGATAAGCAAGAGTGAACAATATCAGTAGTTATTAATCAGCGTGACTAGACTGGGGATGGTGTACTTAGAACGGTTGGTGCTAGCTCCTATAAGGACCAGCTTATTGCAGGCATGTAGGGCTCTTTGGGGTGGTGGTGGCGAGGGTTGTCAAGTAGTCTGGAGCCGAACTGCTTGAGGCTGGCGGCGTAGTGGTCAGCAAGGGTGGGGAAGTGCAGGGTGGCAGGGGCAGTATTGTTGGTGGTGTAAGTCAATGTATGTGACTCTTTTAGCTGTTTCATCCATCTGTCTTTAACAATTTTCCAATTGTCAACTACATCTTTTTCATACTTCCTTTGTTCCTTCCTCTCTTAGTGTTTGGACATGTCCATTTCTTACTACCTTAAATTCTTCCCAATTATTATGTCTTCCTCTTTCATTCCATCTATTCCATGTCGCATCCTTTTTCACTTTTGCTGATTGACATCTTGAACTACCAGTCTTCCTTTCTCTCCCCCTCACTGGATCTGATTTTAGGAACATATCTATTAATCTCTTCATTATGAATATTCATAAATATATTCCACTTTCCCTATACATTTTTTGCTGTGTACAGTTGGTTCCACTCAACTTCTGTGAAGTTTTTCCTTAATTTTGTGAAGTTTGCCTTTCCATAATTGTATCTTCTATTTTTGTGAAGTTCGTTCCTGTTTACTGTTGAGTCACTGTCCAGGCTAAATTAGATTAATAGCTGATCACTTTTACCTAGAGGAGTGATTATCTCTTTAATGGCGTCAATCTCTTTTATAAACAATGTCAAACCTCGATGCCTAGTCAATTTTTCCAACTCTTGTAGTTTCTCCAATCCACTGGGTCATAGTGTTAGTCATTATTAGGCTTACTAGTGTGTATCCCCACGACTTCTTCCCCTTGCATAGTTCAGTTTTCCCAGCATACCTCCTTGCAGTTGAAGTCATCCATAAGTGTTACATTCCAACGTTCATATTTTTTAAACAATTTCCCATATCTCAACATTTCTTTATACTTGTTTTGATTCCATGTTTTAGTTTTTGGTGGTACATATGCTGCTTTGAAATCTCTTTTTTTTTCTATCTCCTCTTCCTTTTATCTTAATTATAATTACTTCTGCCATACCTTCTTCCATATCTACATTTTCCACTGCTGTATTCTTCTTAGTCAGTAGCATCACTTCTCCTTTCTTACTATTTGTACACCTTAAACATAATTAATTACTCCTTTCTTATTATTCTTAGATCTTAAACACACAATTTTCATCTCCAATTTTTATATTTTCTGCTGGCTCATTTAGTTTAGTTTCTGCAATACCCATGATGTCCCGGATGTCTTGCTGTATTATCTTATTATGATTATTAACTTTCTGCAATGTTGATATTATTTCTTTTAAATTTGTATACACTACTGACCATTTAATGTTACTACTTACATTACTGACTCACCTTATTCTTTCCTTGTCAGATACCACTTCCTCATCCTCTCATCTTTGACCTTCCAGTGGAACTTCTTTTCTTCCTCTGATCTGTTCTCATTTTTTTCTTTTGCCTTTTATAAGTTCATTTGTTTTGTTTCTCTCCTTATTTATGTCCTGTTTTGTCCAGTTTCTGATATTGTTCTGTTTTATCAAGTTTCCATGTATGTGATATCACCTCTAATGCTGTTGTTTGTGCTCTGACTTCAGTGGTCTCCTTCCTTTGTATATTTTCTAGTCTGTGTACTTGTTCAATTTTGCTTATGCAGTCCTCATCTTCCCCCTGAATACTTCTTACCACATTCTCTGCTACCTTTTTTCTTTCTCTCACTTGGATTTTTTTTTTTTTTTTTTTTCCTTCTCTCATTCAAACCAAAGGTAACTACAATTACTTTTCTTGTCCACTATATCCCGTACAATCAATTCCTTTTGTTAGATTGCTTTCACTATCTCTTGGGTTAGGTTTACCCTTTCTTTCTGTTGTTTCCATGATTTCCTTTAACTTTTGCTTCCTTCCTTTTCTTTTTGTATTCAAGATGCTCACTTTTTATTTCTATCACTTCATTTTCCTGTTTCATTACTAACTCTCTTCCCTTGTTTAGTTTTTCTTTAACTCGGCACACTGGGTTTTCAGAGGTTTTGTTTTACTCTTCCAGTTCATGTTGCCTCTTTTCCAAGACTACTTTCCATTAGGTTTTCTTTTCTATGATACATTTTTACGTACAGTTTCTTGTTAGAATTATCACTGAATCCTTGGAATGGTGATCCCCTCACCTCTTCCCTTTCCTTCAAAGTGAAAACCATTTCCTTAATTCACTCATGTTTACCTCTTTTGAAGATTTTTTTCTATATAGAGACAGAACCAGTACTGAAACACAGCCCTTTCTCCTTATAACATATTCTACTGTAGGGATGTAGGACAGTGTTTGGTGTCCTTTGCTGGTTTGTTTACACTGGAGCTCAGCTCTTTGACGTCTCCCTGCAAGGGTACATGTGTGTGTGTGTCTGAAGTTAGGAGTAGAATATACTTAAATGCATTGAGGACAGCAGGTCACTCAGGATAGTGGGTGCTTGTTGTCCACATATGAAAATAACAATGTCATTACAATTGCTTCAGGCTTATTCTGGGCCAAAATGATTTGGATGAGTTACTGGCAGATTTTGTTCTTACAACCTTTATTTGGGTTGGACCCTTTGGATCAAGCAGACAGTGTCTGTATGTTGATATATGAGAATGATTGTCATTCTTTATATTGTTGCTTATAACTTAATTTTCCATCAATTATTGTGTTTTAGTATCAAGGGTACTGCTGTACCTTACATAGTGCTGTTGTGTTTCATCAAAACATTCGATAAAGAAAATGGAAATAAAACCTTCATCTTTTAGGAAAATGCAGATTCTTTCCAGATGCAAGTAATGCTAATCATAGCCAAATTATTGAAGCATTTCTACCAAAGAATATTGCAGAAATATTGTATCTTAAGGATGAATGAATGTTGCCAGATCTATTTGCTGTCAACTCAGCATAGTGGTAGGATTCTTGTGCTGTCTGCAGGACATCTTAGTGCTGGTTTGAGTAAGATTGGAGGCTCTCTCTCTCTCTCTCTCTCTCTCTCTCTCTCTCTCTCTCTCTCTCTCTCTCTCTCTCTCTCTCTCTCTCTCTCTCTCTCTCTCTCTCTCTCTCTCTCTCTCGTAGTGTCTTGTACATGGTTCCCATATTTATTTTGTAAATTTTCTTACAGCTTATCTGGCTCCAAGTCAAATGGCTCCTACAAGTTTTTCCAAGGACACAAAAACCAACTGTGTGATGTCTCCAGCAAGTTCACCAGTGGATAAAAGCTCCTGCTGTGCAATGTCTTCTTCAGTCTCCCACATGGATGGACTTTCTCACAACCTAAAGTCTAATACAAACTCTCCAGAGGAGGCAAAGCCTGATGGTGTAGTACCTAATGGAAGTTCTCAAGAGGACTTATCGTCTGACTGTCTCATGTCTACTGCAAGTTTTCCAAAGAACACAAAATCTGATTATTTATCATCTCCTGCTGGTTCTGAAGAGGATACAAAACATGATGACCCTCTAATGTCTTGTACAAGTACTCAGATAACAAAACCTGACTCCATAACACCTCTTGCAAAATGTTCAGAGGTGACACACTTTCCTTGTCTTGTGTCTCGTAAAAGATGTCAAGAGGGGACACAGTCTATCGGTCTATCAGATTCTGAAAGTTGTTCAGAGAAGACACATTCTGCATGTCTTGTGTCTTGTCCAGCGAAGAAACAGAAACCGTCTACCAGTCTGCTGTGTCATAAATGTCCAGAGGAGAAGCAGTCAGTCTGTCAGCTGTGTTTTAAAAGGTGTCAGGAGATCACTCACTGTACATCATGCACTAGCCAAGGTAAATCCCAGACAGAAATAGAGATTGTCAAATCAAATGAGCTTCGACTTCTCCAGCTTGAAGATGTGGAAGCACGTAGGAAAATACCCATTAGCATGTTTCCACCAAGATCTAGGTCACTCTTCCCTTTGGCTTATAAAACACTTGGTTTAGGGAAGACTCATCACTTTAAAGATCATGAAGGAGATTGCTCAGCCATTGCAGCTAGTATTGCTCGTGATGTCTCCTTAATCATTACGAGAACTTTGTAGTTTTAGGGATGTAGGTTTGATAACAGACTCGTTATCTTTAGAATTAATAACAGACCCACACTCCTGGCATTCAGTCCTGTTTGACACCAGTGTGGATGAGCACCGATTGGGCGAAAGCATTCCGATCACGATAACCGCCCTTATGCTACTTAATGAATTAAGCAGCGTCAGGTAAAGGAATCCTGTTTTGGGAATGCTTTCGCCCAATCGGCGCTCATCCACACTGGTGTCAGACAGGCTTGAAACCCAGTTGCGTAGGTGGTTGCTAAATCTGTGGAACACTCTTAGTGTGTGCTGTTGCAGGTGAATTGCTTGTACAAGATAGTCTTTATGTGGCAGCCTGCATCAGCCAAGACATTTTGTACTTGTTTGGAACAGTAGGCTTCCAGCGCTGCCTGCAGGTGGTCACGTGGCCCACCAGTGCTTGGGCCGCTTTTAGAGAGGGAGATTGTCCCTTCTAGTGTTCTTGTGATCATGCTTTTATGGAAGGTTAGCTTTTTACATCCAGACAAAATTGAAATGGAATGTAATAATGCATGATGATGTGTGGAGAAATGCAATCACAAGAGAACACCAGAAGGGACAATCTCCCTCTCTGACAGCAGCCTAAACTCTGATGGGCCATTTGACCCTCTGTAGGCAGCACTGGAAGCCCACTGTTCACTCTCAAACAAGTACAAAATGTCTTGGCTGATCCAGGCTGCCAGGTGAGGGTATCACATGCACTGGGTGTTAAGTTAGTAGTCATGCTTCACTTAGTTCACCACTGCCCATTCATAATAAGACTTCCATACTTTGTACCTACTCCCAAGATTGTTCCCTACCCTGCACCTACTCCAATCCTTAGACCACAGGTACTTCCTGTAAGACACTGCATTGGAAGTACTCTGCATCAGCTGGTGTCTGAAGATTGGAGTAGGTGTGGGGTGAAACATCTATGCAGACCATCATTTCATACACTTTCTTGCCACTTCAGAAACATTTTGAGGAAGAAACAAAGAATACAGGTTGATTGTTAGAGATTGGTACAAGTTAGGTATACTATTTATGAATTCTTGACTTTTATGATTTGCTGAAGTTGTCCAGAAATATTTTGTAGTAAATGAGTATTTTATCAAAAATAAAGAACATCATAAAAACCTGAACTTATTCACCAACATCCACCACTCCATACTGGTCAAGCCAGTGTCTGTGCCATTGGGGTGCTATGTACAAAGCTTAAGCACCAGTGAGTGGGACAGACCAACCAGGCAAGCTGTTGGCCAGCTTCAGAATTCAGGGCAGCAGAGTGGCAAAGTGAAATGCTGCGGCAGTGAGGTGAAGCACACAGAGGTGAGGTTACTGAATCTATGGGAATAAATTACACACCAGAAAAATAGTGACTTTCTTGACAAATAGCCAAGAAAAATCAATTGAAATAGTAATATTTTTTCTTTGTAGCATTACTGGTTATTCCTACATTAATCAAAAATGGTTTGTTTCTATTTTTTAGTTAAAACATTACTGTATGTATAATGAAACTTGTATCAATGAAAAGTTTTGTTTATGTAACATGGATATAAGTAATTTTTCGGTTATCTTATTACCTGTCTGGTGACCAAGTGTCATCTTTGATAATTCAAGAATTTCATGATAATGATTTATGATGGATCCACAAAAGCATTGTATATTGTTAGGTTTATCTCCACAAAAGCATATATTGTTAAATTAAATTATTGTTAAAGTAAACAAAACCTATCTATCTGTCAATATGTGTGTATTAGGCCTCAGTCATATGATAATGATGCCCTATACTGTCACTAAGGAAAAATAAAACTAGTCACTAAAATTTTATTGTTAGCACTGTCCCTTTTAATACTTTAAAATAAATTACTCTATGCAGTAAGAAAAATTACCCAAGTGTGCTGTACAATAATATTCCATTATGCCTTATGTGGACTCCGAGAATTGGCCTGAACACCCCCCCCCCTCTCTCTCTCCAATTTGTTGGCGAAGCAGTAACAGCTAGGAGAGGAACGTGCCACTCACTAGCTGCCACCTCAAAATACTGACAGGGGTTTCAATCCGAGTTACTCATACCGCCAGGTGTACGTGAGAGGAATTTTGGGACAGGTTTCTCAAACTACTTCGGTGTTGGATTAAAAAGTGGCCTACATTTGCTAGGCTAGATGTGTCCTTCACTAGAACCAGGGCGGTAAAGACGTGACAACCAAGGAATCCTTAGTAATAGTAACAACGTTAACAAAGAAATTGGCGTGTTGTCACTTAAAAGTGCGCACCACTCCTTCATTACCCTCACCGTCAACTACGTTGAGATTAATTGCTTCATGGTCCATGTTTAGGTTGTTGGGCAACAAAGTCACGTATCAATACTGCAGCCATTATGACGGTAACAGTATCAAGACCGAGTTTATGGTTTTCAGTTACGTCTGCATGCCAACGCCATTTCCGGCAGAGACTGATTAATCGATGTATGTAGTATGTTTGTTCGTCTGCCTATCAGTTTTAGTATACATTCATTACTGTACCAAGCTCAACTGTGTGTGTGTGTGTGTGTTGGGAGGGATCATGTATATCTATATTATACTTACATGACCTGAACTAACCCATAAATTGTGGAGATTCCTTACCTTTTCTGATGCTGCATTGTGGGTAAGGTGTACGTAACAAATACTGAGACTTCAAAGAATACATATGATTAAAAAGGTTGAGAACCGCTAATGTACAAGTCTACAACAATAATTAAAGGACACGTACGTTTGTTGCATGAAATGTTATGAAGTTACTTTCAAAATGAGATGAGCATCCGTTCTCCTCCCCTCCGCATCATGCTCCTACTAGCATGCACAGTGTACTTACCCTCTCTGGACGTGCTCACATAACACCGCCTGGCTATCTCCGCGGGACGTAATGACCATTATGGATAAGATTATTGTCACCAGTGTTGCGTAGCCTCTTCATCAACATACTGTATCTTCCTTAACAATTTGCATATACATTAATTATATTTTCTTAAGTATCTTAGTAATTTTATTTCTACTTTGACATTTATTATACGGTACAGTTTCCCTGCTACCTAGCAAAGACTAATTAGCTACTTTTTGTAATAGCTCATCTAACTTCGCAGTCAAGGTATATATTTCTAGGCTTTCAGAACCTCAATGAAAGATTTAATACAAAACAATATAGAAGGCAGATATATGAAGCAAAATATTCAGAGAAAACTCACCCTCTGTTAATTTTCTGCTCAAAACGTATTGTGCTTGCTGGTGCCTGGCCCAGTGTTGCCAATTTAGCGATTTTGTCGCTAAATTTGGCGATATTTGATCATTCTTAGCGACTTATTAGAACAGCTTGAGACATGTCTCAAATTTAGCTACTTACGCATATATTTAGCGACAAATTTGGCGACAACAGAGTTGACACTAATCGGAAAATAATTGTGGTATGTTAATTTTTAAAAGGTAGGCCAACATAAATAAATGAATAAACAGAAGACAGTTATAAAAGCTTGATAGTCTAAACTTTAAATGGCGAGTGATGAGAGGGTGGGGGACAGGGGTTACGGGGTAGAGTCGAGGCCCCCGAGTCCAGAGATCCTCGCGGGACTGTGGACGCGAATTATACACGTTTGCTTCGCGTCACTGAGAGCATCATGTAGTTTTGGAGAGGAAGCTTCTATGGACTGGGACTTCCTAACTGAATTCGAGTAATGGTGAGTACCTGTTTTCCTTATCGTTAAATTATTTGTAACATAACAAATATATGTATGGATAACAAAAATCCAGCAGGGCCTACAATATGGTTATCCTATATGTAAGTCAAGCGACTTCATATAAGAACTGCTGTAATATATATATATATATATATATATATATATATATATATATATATATATATATATATATATATATATATATATATATATATATATATATATATATATATATATATATATATATATATATATAAGAAGACTTTAGCGACTTTTTAGCTACTTTTGAAAGTGAATCTAGCGACATAGAAAATTTTCATTTGGCAACACTGGCCTGGCCGTCGTGGCAGCGCGCAGCGAGCTACGCAGCAGAGGCATCAGTTAACAGCCGGCCACCACCAGGCAGAATGCATCTCCTTCGTCTTCCTTTGTGTTACGGAGGGATCGAAGGTAATACATGTTGCGTCTTATACATGCCTATCAAGAAAAGTTCTAGATAAGAGGAAACGCTATATTTGAAGTGCTAGTGACTTCATTTGCTGCATTCTTGTTTAATTCGGTACGTATTACGCTGTGGTGACTGGTGAGTGTAGCTTCGGTTGATGGATCAAGGCCAAGAGGCTGCCGCTGCCTGCCCACATTCTGCTTTACGATATTTGACAATTTACCCACCCCTTGTATGGAGTTTTAATAAGACAGTGATCAGCGTCAAAATTGTTTCTTTGATGTATTTTATTGACGGTATGCTGACAGTAGTTTTTGTTTGGGTACAGTTGCCTACGTGACGTGTACTGGCTCTAATGGAGCCAGCATTACTTGATGTTTAGGGCGTGGGCTGTACCTCTCCTCACTTTTGCCACTTCAATCTTGGAGTGTGACCCTCCTGGACCATGTCCAAGGACAGGGCGGCAAACTGTAGTTGAAGAAGAACCAGTTTCCTCAGACTTGACCTAAAGCAGTGGTGCTGGTGGCTCATAGACATGTAACATACGGGAACAAGGAATCATCTTCGTTGAGACGTAAACCTCACGTCTCTCTCTCTCTCTCTCTCTCTCTCTCTAATGGTTTTGACAAATTTATGTAGGTGGGAGTCAGGGGTACAGTGCTAACATTATAGGTGCTGGAGTCCTGTAGGATAAGGGATAAGCCTGCCATTTCCTAAACTGTTTGTATATATGTCACATTTCTTAGTTATTCCTCACCAAAGTTTCACTATAATTTCCACAAACGGTATGTTTTCTATTCATTTACTCATACAGTATTGTTGAAAAAGACGGTAAAGTTATAGTTTGATACAATATCCTGTATCTCTACCATTACCCCCAACCTCTCTAACAATTTTTTTTTTAAATACCATGTCGGCTTTTTACGTAAATTATGGGCTAAAGGGGATACTTTTTGGGGTACCTCTTATCTCAAAGCCCACCCGCAAGGAAACCGTTGCTTCGAGTGAGGAAGCCCTACCTACACTCGGACCGTGGACAGGATTCGAACCCGTGCGCGTGGAGACCCCTCGGACCCTAAGGCACGTATGGTTCCACTGTACCACGGCGGCCTTTGGGGAGTTGGAGGTTTTGTGTGGGAGAGGCATATATGAGCAATATAAATATGGGTTTTGATAAATTTAGGGATATTTTCCTATATGTTTGAAAATTTTTGCTAAATGTAGGGAAACTTACTTAATTAAATGTAGGGAAATTTGACATACCATAGCTTCCCCCCTCCAGGAAACTAACCTATCCCTAAAATTAACCTAACGTAACCTAACCTGTTCCGGCTGGGAGAGGGGCTGCACCCCTCAGCACCCCGACTCTAGGACACTAAGGTTCCTAACCCTAATATAAACCTAACCTAGCATATCCTAGCTGGGGGTCTGCATCCCCCTCCGGACTCCCTTGCTCTAGAACCCGGTTCTCTTATAGTTTCACACGATATGCTCAATCTCTACCAATTATAAATTCATATAACTCACAATACCTTAATGAGAGGATGGAGGTCCTGGCTGTGGGTCATCCATTACTCGAGTGTCGTTAAGTTCACTGTCCTCCACAGGGACAGCAGGAGCGGGGGCAGCGCATTGTTGTGTCGATTGCAGCTTATTGAGTTGACCAGCAGTAAGGAAGAATTGGTGGTGATAGTGTTGCCAATTTTCCGTAAGGAAAAGATTGTACCAAGCAAAGTTTTGTTGAAAATATTCACTGTTCATGCCTGACCTTTCTGTCCATTCCTTTAGGTCCTTCCATAACCTTTCAATGTTCTGCATATGGACATGAGTGTCTGAAGGCTCCACAAAGTTTTCTGAGTGGTTCATGACCCAGTGAGTGAACTCTTCATTACTGAGTGTCTGGTATGCTTTCTGTCCGTCACGATGGTACTACTGGGCAAAATATATTTCTTTATGATAGGAAGTAGTGTCGCTCCACATCTATCCCAATGTTCTATCAAAGGGACGAAAAATTTTCTTTAGGACACTCGCTCGATGTTTCCAAAGAGCCATACACTACTGAGGTTGCAACCCTTGTTATATTTTCTCCAAATGAAAGATGTTTTATCAATTTCTACCACTATACTGTCACCACCAATTGGATGCTGGTTCTTAAGCAGAGTTACTTCTGAGCAGAAACTCTGCCAGTCAACACTAGTGGTAGGGGACCACTTAATTAAGACTCTTGAGTACAGTAGAATGATCCCACTGTTTTTTTTTGCAGCCAATGATTGCAAAATAATACCAACTGCCACTCAGGAAGATTATAACCTTCAAGGAAATTGCCTTTATAGTCTGATACACTAAAAGTACACTGTTTAACTGTATTTTGTTTAGGCAGCTTTTGGTAATCACACAGTGAATCACAGTGAACACCAACAAAACCAAACGCCTACTGGAAGGACACCACGTTCCCTGAGAAGTTCATAGCACAGTTCATCTTTAGAATAAGATTTTGCAGTAATTTTCCAGTAATCAAGTTTGCAACCTTTTCAAGTAATGTCAGTGGTGGCCATGGCTGAACTGAGCACACAGATGTCTCTGTGCACCTGTCTGCCCAGCTGTGCCCTGCCTACGAATACATATAGCAAATTCCCATTGGCGCAGCTCGTGGTAGTAAGAGGTGGTGGCACATCATTGGACTAAAGAAGTATATACACTAAGAATCCTGATCAGCAGTTACCCATAAATCCTAGCTATAAACAAATGCAAGTCAGTGTACTGCTCATTTCCAAGTGTGATGGAGCTCTGGAGTTCGCTCTGTAGCTCGTCGCAGCTCACTGGACTTAGAGAAAACTTAACAGACACAGCACATTTCTGGATCTATTTTAGCGTTATTATTCATTTGTGGCAGGTACTGTACTAATTGGAAATGTTGTAATTAGTAAGAACAACAACTTAAGTGTGGCCAAAACCACCGAAAAGACAATGGCATTCCTTTCTTTTCTCCCTCCTCTCCTTCACAGCCATATCTCCTCTATTACCTCCTCTCCTCAAATTTACCTCTTATACCTTCTCCACAGTCTTATCTCATTTCTCCTATCTTTGAAGATTTTTTATTTCCTTCTTATGTACTGCTCTCATAAATTAAATTGCCTAAAATATGGCAAGTTTATGCTATTCTAAGGCAAAAAAGAAAAAAAATGTAGGTTAGAATTCAGAGATGCAGTGGTGACATTAAGTAATAAGGAATTCATCAATGGTTGTATTTTGATTCCTAGAACATGAACACTCTGACTATTGGGGATAATTTTATTGAGAAAATCTCTAGACTTAGTAAAAAAGTCTTAACTTAGAAATAATTTCTCTAAATACATGGATTTATCATGTTCATTGCAGCAGGTCATTATTATTATTATTATTATTATTATTATTATTATTATTATTATTAATAATAATATAATTAGAGAGAGAGAGAGGGGAGGGGGAGGGAAGGGGAAGGAGAGAGGGTATAGTGAAATTGTAGTGTCAGTGTAGCGCCAATGAGATGATGACCTCAAGCATTTCTCCCTTAATTCAGGAGGTGGAAGGCTCAAGTCCTAAAGATATAAATGATATAATATAATATAATATAATATGTTATGCTTCCATCACTATCACTGCCTTTGTCATTTTTTAACTCTACTATGAATATATTTTATTGCTTTCAGTAGTAAAACTTCACTAAATGCTGAAAAAAAAAATGAAATGCTTCTAGATGTTTAGAATTCAGCAATGTTAGTATGCTGTATATATATATATATATATATATATATATATATATATATATATATATATATATATATATATATATATATACACAGGTAACTCTTGATTTATGTGTTTTTGCACTAATACTTTATTTTCATCCATCAAACAGTAATTATTTATATTCAAATTTTTTATATTTTTTTATGTAGGGGAGATGGCCAGCCAAGGGCAAAAAAAGAAAATAAAAAAAAGGCCAAGCTTGGGAAGACAAGTTGTAGGAAGTCGGAAATACAGATGCCGGGAGGGAGTTCCAGAGTTTACCAGTGAAAGGGATAAATGATTGAGAGTAGTACTGGTTAACTCTTGCGTAAGAGAGTTGGACAGAATAGGAATGAGAGGAAGAAAAAAGCCTTGTACAGCAAGACTGCAGGAGGTGGGGAGGCATGCAGTTAGCAAGATCAGTAGAGCAGCTAGCATGAAAATAGTGATAAAAGATAGAAAGAGATGCAACATTTCGGCAGTGAGAAAGAGGCAAAAGACAGAGAGTTAGAGGAGGGGAGTTGATGAGATGAAAAGCTTTAGATTTCACCCTGTCTAGTAAAACTGTGTGACTGGAACCACCCCAAACATGCGAAGAGCACTCCATACAAGGGCTGATAAGGCCCTTGTACAGAGTTAGCAGTTGGAGGGGCGAGAAAAACTGGCAGAGACGCCTCAGAACACCTAACTTCATAGAAACTGTTTTAGCGAGAGATGAGATGTGAAGCTAACAGTTAAGATTATGAGCAAAGGACAGGACTGAGGATATTCATTGTGGAAGAGGGAGACAGTTGAGTGTCATTGAAGAGGAGGGGATAGTTGTCTGGAAGGTTGTGTCGAGTTGATAGATGGAGGAATTGAGTTTTTGAGGCATTGAAAACTACTAGATTTTCTCTGCCCCAATCGGAAATTTTAGAAAGATCGGAAGTCAGGCGTTCTGTGGCATCCCCATGTGATCTGTTAATTTCCTGAAGGGTTGGACGTCTCTGAAAGAACGTGGAAAGATGTAGGGTGGTATCATCAGCGTAGGAGTGGATAGGGCAAGAAGTTTGGTTAAGAAGGTCATTAATGAATAATAGAAAGAGAGGGGGCAACAGGACAGAACCCTGAGGAACTTCACTATTAATAAATTTAGGAGAGGAACAGTGGCCGTCTACCACAGCAGCAATAGAATGGTCAGAAAGGAAACTCGAAATAAAGTTGTAGAGAGAAGGATAGAAGCCATAGGAGGGCAATTTTGAAATCAAAGCTTTATGCCAGACTATCAAAAGCTTTTAATATGTCTAACGCTACAGCAAAAGTTTCACCGAAATCTCTAAAAGAGGGTGACCAAGACTCAGTAAGAAAAGCCAGAAGATCACTAGTAGAGCGACTTTGACGGAAGCCATACTGGCGATCAGACAGAATATTGTGAAGTGACATGTTTGTGAATCTTCCTATTCAGGATAGATTAAAAAATTTTAGACAAGCAAGAGATTAAAGCTATAGGACAGTAGTTTGAAGGATTGGAACGGTCACCAAAGTTAAAGAGGTACCACTTTCAATGATTTATCATTGACTGTTACATATCCCTCTCAAATGAATACCTATGCACATTTCTAATTTATGCTTCTCCCTTTCAGATATCTCTCCACATGTATTTTCAAGTTGTTTTTTGTGTTTCAGCACAGCGCTTCAATCAAAATTATCACTACCATCAAAGTGCTCAACCCATACCGGCTGAAGTAAGAGACCAGACACAAAGATGTAAGTGTGAGCTTGGAGATTATTGACTTATTGATTTGAATGATTTGCTATCAGTGGTATATGAGCAGATTTGTAGTAAGAACTTGAGTAATTAATATTGACTCAAAAATATTCTCAATGATTCCATGCAGTCAACTGTAGCACTTGGACATTCATTCTCTCTCTCTCTCTCTCTCTCTCTCTCTCTCTCTCTCTCTCTCTCTCTCTCTCTCTCTCTCTCTCTCTCTCTCTCTCTCTCTCTCTCTCTCTCTCTCTCTGTGTGTAATAATAATAATCAACAACATATTGATAGGAGCTTATAATACAGTGTGGACAGCTAATAACTGAAAATACTATACATTATAGGCAAAAAATCTTGAAGGAATATAATAAGCAAACCACACACCAGAGATATAATTAAAATGACAAAAAAATGAAAATGGATGAATTGTAACCTCAAAAAAAGAACAAGAATGACAAAGATAAGCAAGAGTGAACGATATCAGTAGTTATTAATCAGCGTGACTAGACTGGGGATGGTGTACTTAGAACGGTTGGTGCTAGCTCCTATAAGGACCAGCTTATTGCAGGCATGTAGGGCTCTTTGGGGTGGTGGTGGTGAGGGTTGTCGAGTAGTCTGGAGCCGAACTGCTTGAGGCTGGTGGCGTAGTGATCAGCCACTGCAGGGTGGCAGGGGCAGTATTGTTGGTGGTCTAAGTCAATGTATGTGACTCTTCTAGCTGTTTCATCCATCTGTCTTTAACAATTTTTCTGCTTTTTTTGCAACCACCCTTGTTGAGTTGTTCAGTGATTCTTTATTACCTCTCTTGAAAATGGGTACAATACTGGCCCTTTTCCAATCTAGATGGTCTTCTTCCTTAAAAGAGCATACTCTGATGTTATGTAATATTTCTGCCAACTGTTCATTACATTCCTTTAGTATCCAGTTTGACACTCCATCTGGTCCTTGAATCTTATTCACATGGAACTTTCATATGGATCTCCCTCATTTCTTTGTCCTTGTGACCTGTTCTTGCTCCTTCAAACCTGTTTTCTTTGATGAATAGTGATTGAAAGCACATATTCATTATTTCCATCTGACCTTGCATCCTCATCCTTGACATTATCTACTCTTAATCTATTGTTTGATTAAAAAAAAAAAATTAACATCTACAAAAGAGTTTTTGGCTCATTTTTGCACTTGTCAACTACATCTTTTTCATACTTCCTTTGTTACTTCCTCTCTTAGTGTTTGGACGTGTTCATTTCTTACTAGCTTAAATTCTTCCCAATTATTATGTCTTACTCTTTCTTTCCATCTATTCCATGTCGCATTCTTTTTCACTTTTGCTGATTTACATCTTGAATTACTAGTCTTCCTTTCTCTCCCACCCACTGGATGTGATTTTAGGAACATATATATTAACCTCTTCATTATGAATATTCATAAATATATTCCACTTTCCCTGTACATTTTTTGCCGTGCAGTTGGTTCTTCTCAACTTCTGCGAAGTTTTTCCTTAATTTTGTGAAGTCTGCCTTTATGTGATTGTATCTTCCATTTTTGTTAAGTCTGTTCACTGTTCAGTCACTGTCCAGGCTAAATTGAATTAATAGATGGTCACTTTTACCTAGAGGGCATTGATACCGTATTTTATAGCTTATAAGGCGCACTTTTTTCCTAAAAAAAATACCCTGAAAAATACTAGCGCGTTTTCTAAGACAAATGTTGTATTGTACGGCAACATCCAACCTCAAGTGAGCGTGGACACTTGACCGATAGTGACCTGGATTTGTATGTTGAGTCATTACATTATGATGTTAGCTTAAGTACTATTTAATTCAGCCTTTTATATTATGTAAACTCAGCACTTAGGTGTTACAAGTATTTCCAATACCATAATCCTTCCTGCAGCGTACTCAGCATGTGGAGAAAACGGGCCGCTCCCTCATCTCATTCCAACACACACACATATGCCAGATGACTTTATACCTTTATTAATAGTACATCAAAATGGCTTACTCGTTCAAGAGTCAAAACTCCACTTGTGAATTGTATTCACATTGATAAAGCCTGTGAAGCACGACTGCAAAATAAAATAAATACAAACTGCAGCACTGACGCGTTCAGTTTGGGCAATCAGACAAGTGATTCCGTAATGTAAACAATGCGTCTTCCAAGATGCACTTGTCTTGTAAGCTGTAAAATACAGTAATTTATCTCTTCAATGGCGTCAATCTCTTTTATAAACAATGTCAAGCCTCGATGCCTAGTCAATTTCTCCAACTCTTTAGTTTCTCCAATCCACTGGGTCATAGTGTTAGTCATTATTAGGCTTACTAGTGTGTATCCCCACAACACTTCTTCCCCTTGCAGAGTTAAGTTTTCCCAGCATACCTCCTTGCAGTTGAAGTCATCCATAAGTGTTACATTCCAACATTCATATATTTTTTTTTTTTAACAATTTCCCCTCTCTCTCAACATTTCTTTATAGTCATTTTGATTCTATGCTTTAGTTTTTGGTGGAACATGTTACTGCGAAATCTCATTTTTTCTATCTTAATTATAATTACTTCTGCCATACCTTCTTCCATATCTACATTATCCACTGCTGTATTCTTCTTAGTCAGTAGCATCACTCCTCCTTTCTTACTATTCCTACATCTTAAACACACACACAATTAATTTACATCTCCAATTTTTGTATTTTCTGCTGGCTCATTTAGTCTAGTTTCTGTAATACCCATGATGTCCCGGATGTCTTGCTGTTTTATCTTATTATGATTATTAACTTTCTGCAATGTTGATATTATTCCTTTTATATTTGTATACACTACTGACCATATAACATTTCTACTTGCATTACTGACTCACCTTATTCTTTCCTTGTCTTTAAACTAACTTTTGTGTCCTTCCTTTCCTTTTTGTATTCGAGATGCTCACTTTTTATTTCTATCACTTCATTTTCCTGTTTCATTACTAACTCTCTTCCTTCTTTTACTTTTTCCTTTAACTTGGCACACTGGGTTTTCAGAGGTGTTGTTTTCCTCTTCCAGTTCATGTTGCCTTTTTTCCAGTTTTATCAGTTGCTTTGACTACTTTCCATGAGGGTATTTTTTCTATGATGCATTTTTATGTACAGCTCTTTGATGTCTTCCTGCAAGGGTACATGTGTGTGTGTGTGTGTCTGAAGTTAGGAGTAGAATATACTTACTTAAATGCACTGAGGACAGCAGGTCACTCAGGATAGTGGGTGCTTGTTGTCCACATATGAAAATAACAATGTCATTACAATTGCTTGAGGCTTATTCTGGGCCAAAATGATTTGGATTAGTTACTGGCTGATTTTATTCTTACAAACATTATTGGACCCTTTGGAACAAGCACAGAGAGAGAGAGAGAGAGAGAGAGAGAGAGAGAGAGAGAGAGAGAGAGAGAGAGAGAGAGAGAGAGAGAGAGAGAGAGAGAGAGAGAGAGAGAGAGAGAGAGAGAGAGAGAGAGAGAGAGAGAGAGAGAGAGAGAGAGAGAGAGAGAGAGAGAGAGAGAGAGAGTGTGTGTGTGTGTGTGTCCAAGTACTGAAGGGGTTAAGATGCTGAAATGGAAGCTATAAGTCTCTCAGTGAGAGAGACTTCTCTCATTTGTAAAATTGTACTTGGGATAAAACAAAGTAAAATTGTACTTGGTTCCCATATTTATTTTGTAAATTTTCTTACAGCTTGTCTGGCTCCAAGTCAAATGGCTCCTACAAGTTTTTCCAAGGACACAAAAACCAACTGTGTGATGTCTCCAGCAAGTTCACCAGTGGATAAAAGCTCCTGCTGTGCAATGTCTTCTTCAGTCTCCCACATGGACGGACATTCTCACAACCTAAGGTCTAATGCAAACTCTCTAGAGGAGGCAAAACCTGATGGTGTAGTACCTAATGGAACTTCTCAAGAGGACTTATCATCTGACTGTCTCACATCTACTGCAAGTTTTCCAAAGAACACAAAATCTGATTATTTATCATCTCCTGCTGGTTCTGAAGGTGACAACACAAAACATGATGACCCTCTAATGTCTTGTACAAGTACTCTGAAAACAAAATCTGACTCCATAACACCTCTTGCAAAATGTTCAGAGGTGACACACTTTCCTGTGTCTTGTAAAAGATATCAAGAGGGGACACAGTCTATCGGTCTATCAGATTCTGAAAGTTGTTCAGAGAAGACACATTCTGCATGTCTTGTGTCTTGTCCAGCGGAGAAACAGAAACCGTCTACCAGTCTGCTGTGTCATAAATGTCCAGAGGAGAAGCCTACCAGTCTGCTGTGTCATAAATGTCCAGAGGAGAAGCAGTCAGTCTGTCAGCTGTGTTTTAAAAGGTGTCAGATCACTCACTGTACATCATGCACTAGCCAAGGTAAATCCCAGACAGAGAGAGAGATTGTCAAATCAAATGAGCTTCGACTTCTCCAGCTTGAAGAAGTGAAAGCACGTAGGAAAATACCCATTAGCATGTTCCCACCAGGAGCTGGGTCACACTTCCGTTTGGCTTATAAAACACTCGGTTTAGGGAAGACTCATCACTTTAAAGATCATGAAGGAGATTGCTCAGCCATTGCAGCTAGTATTGCTCGTGATGGCTCCTTAATCATTACGAGAACTTTGTAGTTTTAGGTATCTTTAGGTTTAGAAATGACCCACACTCTTGGCATTCAGTCCTGTTTGACACCAGTGTGGACGAGCACTGGTTGGGCGAGAGCATTCCTAACATGATAACCTCCTCATGCTTAATGACTTAAGCAGGAAAAGGAAATTATCATGTTCGTAATGCTTTCGCCCAACCAGCACTCTTCCACACTGGTGTCAGACAGGCTTGAAATCCAGTTGCGTAGGTGGTTGCTAAATCTGTGGAACACTCTTAGTGTGTGCTGTTGCAGGTGAATTGCTTGTACAAGATAGTCTTTATGTGGCAGCCTGCATCAGCCAAGACATTTTGTACTTGTTTGGAACAATAGGCTTCCAGCGCTGCCTGCAGGTGGTCACGTGGCCCACCAGTGCTTGGGCCGCTTTTAGAGAGGGAGATTGTCCCTTCTAGTGTTCTTGTGATCATGCTTTTATGGAAGGTTAGCTTTTTACATCCAGACAAAATTGAAATGGAATGTAATAATGCATGATGATGTGTGGAGAAATGCAATCACAAGAGAACACCAGAAGGGACAATCTCCCTCTCTGACAGCAGCCTAAACTCTGATGGGCCATTTGACCCCTCTGCAGGCAGCACTGGGAAGCCCACTGTTCACTCTCAAACAAGTACAAAATGTCTTGGCTGATCCAGGCTGCCAGGTGAGGGTATCACATGCACTGGGTGTTAAGTTAGTAAGTAGACATGCTTCACTTAGTTCACCACTGCCCATTCATAATGAGACTTCCATACTTTGTACCTACTCCCAAGATTGTTCCCTACCCTGCACCTACTCCAATCCTTAGACCACAGGTACTTCCTGTAAGACACTGCATTGGAAGTACTCTGCATCAGCTGGTGTCTGAAGATTGGAGTAGGTGTGGGGTGAAACATCTATGCAGACCATCATTTCATACACTTTCTTGCCACTTCAGAAACCTGTTGAGGAAGAAACAAAGAATACAGGTTGATTGTTAGTGATTGGTACAAGTTAGGTATACTATTTATGAATTCTTGACTTTTATATGCTGAAGTTGTCCAGAAATATTTTGTAGTAAATGAGTATTTTATAAAAAATAAAGAACATCATAAAAACCTGAACTTATTCACCAACATCCACCACTCCATACTGGTCAAGCCAGTGTCTGTGCCATTGGGGTGCTATGTACAAAGCTTAAGCACCAGTGAGTGGGACAGACCAACCAGGCAAGCTGTTGGCCAGCTTCAGAATTCAGGGCAGCAGAGTGGCAAAGTGAAATGCTGTTTCTATGTTTTTAGTTAAAGCATTACTACTGTATGTATAATGAAACTTGCATCAATGAAAAATTTTGTTTATGTAACATGGGTAGCCTATTTTCAGTTATCTTATTATCTGTCTGGTGACCAAGTGTCATCTTTGATGATTCAAGAATTTCATGATGATGATTTATGATGGATCCACAAAAGCATTGTATATTGTTAGGTTTATCTCCACAAAAGCATTTTATATTTTAAATTAAATTATTGTTGAAGTAAACAAAACCTATCTATCGGTCAATTTGTGTGTATTAGGCCTCAGTGATATGATAATGATGCCCTATACTGTCACTAAGGAAAAATAAAACTAGTCACTAAAATCTTATTGTTTAAAAGAAATTAAAGAAATTATTGTATTATCCTAAGTGTGGTGTATAATAATAATCATTATGCCTTATGAGGGCTCCCAAGAATTGCCCTGGACACCATTTAATTTATTTTTAAATTTGAAAGCTTAGTTTAGCTTTGGGAGGAAAGGAAAGTGACACTTATGAGAAATTGAGGCTAGATATGAACATGAAATTAGAATGTGATGTGAAAAAGGCAGGAAAATATAAATCATGTGAGGAAAGGGGAATACAGAATGAAGAGCTAGGGTTATTTAAATAATGTGTAGTGGCTACTGCATACTCTAGTACAATAAAATGAAAATTCACAGAGATCTGTCTATAATATATCCTTCCTTGTAACCATTATCTGCTTGCACCTCAATATGGTAGCTAAATGCAAAAGAACTTTATTAACAAAATGTCCATCCCTGAAACAAAAGTGATAAGCCTTTTAATACAATGGTACAATCAAGAGTACTTATATAATATATGTACGTACATCCAATACTAATAAACAATATAAATCCTTAACCCTTAACACCACACCTATCAATAACCTTTGTTCTTGTATAACAATAGCTATATATCTAGGACACTTGAGGTATCCTGGTTTTCAGAACACTAATTGCTACAGTAACCCTAAATGTAGAGTACCTCATTAATAATACATGTAGATCTATAGTAAAACTCTTGTTCTACATTATAAAGAGGAGGGACAGCCTCAATGGAGTTAGTGGTGTGGCAGGGTTGGTTTCATGATAGCATTTTGATTAATTTCTCTGCAAATGTCCTTATGTGGTGACATGATAGAAACTTTTAAATGAAAAATGCTTGGTTCCACTTTACACACTCCATTGTAACTCAATAATGTCAACTCCATTGTAACTCAATAATGTCAAAGTATATATGAAACAGATATGAATGAATTATGAGTGCAACTGTTAGCTAGGACTGCTGCTGCCACTGTTAATGAAGAAATGCATCCTACATAGTTCTGAACTAATGATACAACAAATTTCCAAGAATGTACTGATACTTATTTTCTCTTCCAAAAAAAATCCTAATCCCATGGTTTTTATTATCAGAGAGTTAGTTCACTGCAGAACATGGCATAAGTAGTGACACTGTCTGCTGGAGGCACACCAATCTTTACCCACATTAACATGTTCCTGCCTCATCCCAGGCAATTCTTGCCAACTAGCAATACTATTGCGGTTTTATTTTATTTACTAATTTTTTACTTAGTTTTACCAGATATGTGAGGCATACACTCGCTGTATTAGAAACAGCTGGTCAAGCCACTGGAGCTTCCTTGCTAGAAAACAAAGTGCAAAGGGTATCCTCAAACTTCATGAATTACTTTCTTGCTGACATTGCTGCAACTTGTGCCATATCTATGACAATAATACTATTCACTTTAATAGTCTTATGCAATAAAAAAATAATAAATAGTTTCATTAAATCCTCAGAAACAATATAATTTCTTTAACTGAAAACCTCATGTAAGTATACCATTCCATGAACAGTGGCAACAGCACTACCATCTCTTGGAACGTACATTTGGCATTGGATTGATTATGCCACTGAAAGAATGACCCACTCTGTCCCAAGACAGAGACATTGGAGGTATTGTGACCCATCTCTGAGGAAGAAAATAAGCTTTTATGGCATTTGAGCACACATGCACAACAGAAAGAGTGCACAAGTTTAAGGAACCTTAAAGTTGGATAAATATAGATATGGAGACAGGTCACTATGAGCCCCGCTCAAACCCTGTAATACATAACTAGGGAAATACACACACTACATAAACTTACCTTAATACTGATGGACAACTCAATATGAATATTTGTTGGTGTTGGAGAGTAAGGTGGTGGTGGAAGCACATCAGCATAGCTAATCAGCAACACCTATTGCTGGCGGTGGAAGCACAGCAACACAGCTAACCATCAATACCTATGCACCTGTACATTCATACATGTAAAGAAAATTAACAATAAGTAAATAAAAAAAATATATATATATATATATATATATATATATATATATATATATATATATATATATATATATATATATATATATATATATATATATATATATATATATATATATATATATATATATATATATATATATATATATATATATATATATATATATATATATATATATATATATATATATATATATATATATATATATATATATATATATATATATATATATATATATATATATATATATATATATATATATATATATATATATATATATATATATATATATATATATATATATATATATATATATATATATATATATATATATATATATATATATATATATATATATATATATATATATATATATATATATATATATATATATATATATATATATATATATATATATATATATATATATATATATATATATATATATATATATATATATATATATATATATATATATATATATATATATATATATATATATATATATATATATATATATATATATATATATATATATATATATATATATATATATATATATATATATATATATATATATATATATATATATATATATATATATATATATATATATATATATATATATATATATATATATATATATATATATATATATATATATATATATATATATATATATATATATATATATATATATATATATATATATATATATATATATATATATATATATATATATATATATATATATATATATATATATATATATATATATATATATATTCATATATATATATATATATATATATATATATATATATATATATATATATATATATATATATATATATATATATATATATATATATATATATATATATATATATATATATATATATATATATATATATATATATATATATATATATATATATATATATATATATATATATATATATATATATATATATATATATATATATATATATATATATATATATATATATATATATATATATATATATATATATATATATATATATATATATATATATATATATATATATATATATATATATATATATATATATATATATATATATATATATATATATATATATATATATATATATATATATATATATATATATATATATATATATATATATATATATATATATATATATATATATATATATATATATATATATATATATATATATATATATATATATATATATATATATATATATATATATATATATATATATATATATATATATATATATATATATATATATATATATATATATATATATATATATATATATATATATATATATATATATATATATATATATATATATATATATATATATATATATATATATATATATATATATATATATATATATATATATATATATATATATATATATATATTCATATATATATATATATATATATATATATATATATATATATATATATATATATATATATATATATATATATATATATATATATATATATATATATATATATATATATATATATATATATATATATATATATATATATATATATATATATATATATATATATATATATATATATATATATATATATATATATATATATATATATATATATATATATATATATATATATATATATATATATATATATATATATATATATATATATATATATATATATATATATATATATATATATATATATATATATATATATATATATATATATATATATATATATATATATATATATATATATATATATATATATATATATATATATATATATATATATATATATATATATATATATATATATATATATATATATATATATATATATATATATATATATATATATATATATATATATATATATATATATATATATATATATATATATATATATATATATATATATATATATATATATATATATATATATATATATATATATATATATATATATATATATATATATATATATATATATATATATATATATATATATATATATATATATATATATATATATATATATATATATATATATATATATATATATATATATATATATATATATATATATATATATATATATATATATATATATATATATATATATATATATATATATATATATATATATATATATATATATATATATATATATATATATATATATATATATATATATATATATATATATATATATATATATATATATATATATATATATATATATATATATATATATATATATATATATATATATATATATATATATATATATATATATATATATATATATATATATATATATATATATATATATATATATATATATATATATATATATATATATATAATTAAAAGTGATACTTAACTCAGCGTTAGCTATTTTCTTTAATAAGCTCTCTTTCTGTCTAAGAAGTGTCTTCTCTTTAGTGATTATATTGATTTTCCTGTAGGATATCATCTTCACCAGATTGCAATTTGGGGTCCTAGACCCTTCTTCAATGGCTATGGAGGTAGAAGTCACTTCAGTGGTTGAGGTGAGTATGGCAGCATAAGTTTCATGAGTTTATTAAGAAAGTGTATATACAATAGGAGGAGGGAGGGTGAAGGTATGCCTTTCCCGGGGGAAAACCACCCGTACTGTTGTGATGTTATGGGAGGCGTTAATGGAAACAATGCTATTTACAAAAATATAAGTTACAATATTGTGAAATATAGGTTTAGAGGTAAATTATTTACAGTATATAGATTAGAGTCTCAAATTTTTATGTAAAGAGTTATCCAGAGATGAATTTCTTGATACACAAAGGCATACAGGAAAACTCATACAATGAAGAATGATTAGTCAATAAAGCACTGCAAACACTATTTCACTACAAAGCACTAAAAATGTCACTCTGGTAGTCTGCCTTTTCTCTTCGGTGGTATCTGGACACAAATCTTGAGGTGGGGGGGGAGGCGATGGTGTATAACCCTTCTCCTGGGGGAGAATGCACCTTCGGTGGCAGATGGAAGGCAGGGTCCTTTCATTCCTGTTAGTGAGGTGCAGAAGTTCTTCCAGCTGTCTGGAGCGAGCCAGGATGGAAACTGCCTCCGTCATCAGTGTTGGTCCTTTCAGACGTGTTGAAGGGGTCTTCTGTCTTCCCTGGGGTGAAGGGAAGGGGACATGGGACCCCTTATGCTGGTTGGACCGTCGGTGGGGCGCAGATGTTTCTCCTGCCCTCTGGAGCGAGTCGGGGCGAGCTGTGACCTGACACACCCATCAGCCCTGGTCTTCCGGCGCATTGCTGGCAGGGTCCTGTCCCTTCCCAAGGGAGACAGGTAGGCGACACTGACCCTCCATTGTTCCCTTTGTCACAGTACATATGACAGCAGTATAGCACGTGCTATACTCATATGGTTGGCTGGTGGCTGAGCATGGTCAGCTTGGCCTCTGATTGGCTGTATGCAGGTGTGTTCATACTTGGGAGCGCTTGTATATCTAAGTTTTGTATGTTGAGGTTTGGCTTCAAGTTTTTAATGTAAAGGGCTTCTATGATGGAGAGGTGTCTATTATCTTTGCAGCTCGTGATTACTTCTGTGTTTTGTTTCACATATAACCTGCTTCTTATATATTAGCATTTACTATGCTCCCTATTACCCAGCCGTCTATTCTACTTTCAAAACTTTCGTCGTATTCCATCCTGGTAACCCCTGGTAACTTACAGCAACGCCATCTCCCTCAGCCCTCATCACCTTTTTCCTCGGCCTCACTTGTTGTCAGGAGAGTCTGTGTTTCGTCTGGATGAAGGAGAGTCCTTGGGAGTGCCCACAATGATCCACACTGTATGTATTGTCTGCCGTGATGGTTTCTGTGATGTAAACAACAGATGTCGGGAGTGTGCTGAGTGGAGTCCCAGGCGGGTGCTCAGTTCCCGTAAGTACCAACAGACTTTACAGAAGAGGCGAGACTATAAAGCTAGGAAGAAAGCCTCTAACCCTTCAGGCCAGTCTCAGGAGCTTTTTGCCAAATGTTCTGATTCTCGTGGCATGGTCCTGTCTCCCACGGCTTCAGGATCAGACAGGGATTCGGTACCTGGATCAGTGGGACCTGAGGATTCGATTTTTCAGATTCCGGGATCCAAAGTGTCTCCTTGGGATAAGTCAAGTTTTTTCAAGGGGTTGGCTGCTTTCCTCGTGTTTCAGGAAGGCAGTAAATATGTTTCCTTCCCTGATATGGTTTCAGCTATGGTGTCTAAGGAAGTAGAGGACAGGTTAGCTCCTAATACTGCGTCTCTTACAGCTGCCCCCTCGCTCTCGGTTCAAGGTGCGGTGCAGTCCGCTACCAACCCCCCTCCCGGCCTCGGCGCAAGGCAGAGTGTGAAGTCACTCCTAGCTGACATGCTGGCGGGGGGTAACCGAGAGCAGGAGAGGCCCGGGGATGAGTTAGGATTAGATCAGGCTGTCCCTCCGCTGGATCCAGGGGGGGAATGCTCTAGGACCCCTAAGGATCATCCATGGAGGATCAAGCGATCCTGTCCTGAGGTGAAGGGAGATTTGGATCCTTCACATTTAGGATCTCCTTCAGGACGGGGTCAGGGCAAGAATAGGCGTGTGTGTCCTGTACAACGCCTCCGCCCACAGACCCTGGGTGAGGGTCCAGCTGCGCAACTCCAGGGTGCTTTGACTGAGGACTCAGTCAAGCCCACACAGCTTGAGAAAGGTGTGATCCATGCCATGCTTCCCGCCCCTTCTCGGTCCACAAGGCACACAGGAGCGCCAGGTACAGATGTAACCTATGTCTCTTTCCACCATGAACAGTTTCACCCTGTTGCCCCTCACCCTGAGGCAACAGGATCTGTTCTAGGATCACTCCAGGATCCATGATCTTTTCTGCACACTAGAACCCGAGGTCCATCAGGAGATCCAGGGTTGCCAGGTGTCCCCTCTTCTGGATACTTTTGAGGATCACGGCCTAGATTCTTCTGAGGAGGAAGCTGACACAAGGGTTAACAGAGAGCCTGTTTCCCCTCCGATCTTTCAATCCATGATGGAATATATTGCCCAGTGTTTTCCGGAGGCTCTTGGATATGCGGAAGGATCTCATCGCCCAGTGCCCCCAGGGAAAGTCAGGATGGTGGAGGATAAACGCATCCGCTTCACTAGGGCACAGCCAATGGATTTTCTCTACAGGCCGCCACCAAAGCTCTTCGTTGTGCTAATGAAGGCTCCCGGCCATCACTTGCTCGCTACCCTTCCGGCCGGTACAGGAGGATCTATGGGGTCAGTGGACATGAGTTTGCTGGGAAAGCAGCCAAACTCAACACAGACTTAGCCCTCGCCCTCACCACTAAGGGTAAAGACCCGCAGGTGGTGGTACAGCATGCAGATATGTCTCGCCTGGAAGGTATCTTAGCACACCAACGTGAGGCACAGAATTTTCTGTTTTGGGCTATTGGCGCCTTTTACACACTGGTTTCCTCTTTACAACCAGATCAAGAGGAGAAGCTCTTAGCTGATCCGTCTGATCCATCTGTGTGCATCACTGGGAATCCAGGTAAACTGGGAAAAGTCATCGCTTTCACTCTCCCAAACAAGGATTTATTAGGGGATGGAGATTCGCTCTCCTCTTTTGAAGGTTTTCCCGACACAGAAACGACAAGAGAATCTACATCAAATCAAGACTTTCCTAAGTGTTCAGTCCCCTCCAGCAAAGGCTTGGATAGCCCTCCTAGGCCACATGTCCTCTCTGCTGCATCTAGTTCCTGGGGCAAGACAGAGGATGCGCAGCCTTCAATTTTGCCTTTCCCAATTCTGGGATCGCCAGTCCGACGGAGACGACCTTCCAGTTCCTTGGGATTTTGAAATCCTGGACGATCTTCAGTAGTGGACACTGGACCACAATCTTCGGTTGGGACAGTCCCTTCAGTTAGCTTCCCTGGACGTTTGTCTGTACACAGATGCTTCCACCGTCGGCTGGGGAGCGTCAATTCTACACAATTCAGTGAGCGGTGTGTGGGCTACTCATGAGCTCTCTTTACACATCAACCCTCTAGAACTCAAACCTATACGTCTCGGCCTTCTGCACTTCAAGGAACATGTCGGAGGACAGACGGTGGCAGTGTTCTCCGACAATGCCACAGCCCTGTCGTATCTGGCAAAAGGCGGCGGGACTCGTTCAGGAAGCCTCAATCCCGAGGCTCAAGTAATCTTACAGTGGGCGGAGGATCATGCCGTCCAAATCCTTACCCAATTCGTGAAGGGCTCAGAAGACAGGATCAGATCATCTCCACAGAGTGGACTCTCCACCAGGAGGTTTGCAATCTCCTGTGGAGGCTTTGGAGTTATCCCACGGTGGACCTGTTTGCAACGAGGCTCAACTTCAGGCTACCAAACTTCATCTCCCTGTTTCGGGATCCAATGGCAGTAGCTACAGACGCCTTTCTGTACAATTGGGATCATCAAGATCTTTATGCCTTCCCACTGATCAGGAAGGTGCTCAACAAGCTGAGAATGGCACGTCAAACAAACGTTATTCTGATTGTTCCGTTTTGGCCACAGAGGGAATGGTTCCCAGACCTCATACAGGCCTCAGTAGACACTCCCAGGCGCCTCCCGCAGCGCAGAGATCTACTTCGTCAGACTCATCTTGAGTGTAACCACCTAGCCTCATGGTGACAAATCAGTCAAGGCTGTACGTTCATCAAGCTCTCTGCCCCATGCTCACCACCTTATCCACTATGCCACCGCGTGGAAACTGTCAAGTGAATCCTTCGTCACAGAGGCTATTCCTCCCGAGTTACGGAATTCCTGGCAAAATCTAAAAGACCTTCCACTATTATGAATTACCAATACAAGTGGAAAAGGTTTCGAGTGGTGCAAGAGAGAAGGTCACACGGTCTCTAATCCCACCAGCCAGAAGATTGCAGATTTTTTGGTCTTTCTTAGACAGGATTGCAGGATGTCAGTCACTGCCATTAAAGGCTACAAGGCCATGCTCAATGGAGTGTTTGCCCTTAAAGTCTTTGATCTTTCTACCGACCCAGTTCTCCGCGAAATCATAAAGACTTGTTCAAGGCAAGTCCAACGCCCATCTTGGAAGCAGCCTGTTGGAAGACCCACTCAGTCTTTGTGGACTACTATCTCTGTGACATCCAACGGCAGGAAGGAGATGTCTCTGCCCTTGGCCCGGTAATTGCTGCTGGGGATTTAGTGGGACCACTACCTCTTTAATGGACTCTTCCAAGACTTAGAAAGGAGACCAGAAGTCCCAACCACTGCCTGGTCATGGTCTCCTTCTCACTCTCCAGTCTCCAACCCTCATAGGTGAGACCAGTGTCTTTTTGTGGACCCTTTCACCCTTCGGCATATTCCACCCTTATGGCATGACCCACCACCTATAATGTGGAAATCTGCTAATATATAAAAAGCAGGTTATATGTGAAACAAATACCATTTTTAGACATAAAATGTATTTTTTCACTTATCTGCTTCTTATATACATACCCACCCATCCTCCCCACTACTTGCCAATGCTTCAAAAAAGAATGACGTGGCGGGCTGAGGGAGACGGTGTTGCCGTAAGTTACCAGGGGTTACCAGGGTGGAATACGACGAAAGTTTTGAATGTAGAATAGACGGCTGGGTAATAGGGAGCATTGTAAATGCTTATATATGAGCAGGAGGTAAGTGAAAAAAATACATTTTATATCTAAAAATGGCATTTTTTCTATGTATTGTCTTAAGTTGGTCTTGTGTGCTTGTTTTAAGTGGTTCTTGGGTGTGCCTGATGTGAGTTGGTAGCCGAGTCTTCTGCTCAATCACATTGTCATCATGCCAATATAGGTTGATTGAAGGGCTGCACAGTTTCCTTGGCTGCAAGTGAACCTATATACAACATGAAACTGCTGCATTTTTTCTTTTTCTGGTGGTAGGCTGTTTCAAAGTAGGATATGGCTGGTTCTCTTACTCTTGTAATAGAAGGTGAGGATTAATTTCTTCTCAGGGTTTGTTGGTGTTACATTTTTCTTGATGATTTTCTGTATTATTCTTTCGCTCTCTTTATAAGTTGTTGAGAAGTGTGCCTTTAAGTATATCTTGATGCTTTCTTTTACTTTATGCCATTCGTCCATTATTCTCTTGACTTGTTTGTTTATTTTTTCTGCGCTGAATCCGTTGTTGAGGAGTACATTGGTAAATCGAGTAATCTCCTCATGGACATCCTTTCACCTGCTGCAGTGTGTGATGGCTCTTCTTATATAGGCTGCAACAATCTTGTCTTTGTAGCACTGGGGACACTTGCTTCTTCCATTTAGACATTGCCCCATGATAGTCAGCTTGGTGTACACATTGGTTTTGAAATCTTCCCCAGTTTGTGTGATTAGTAAGTCGATAAACGGCATTTTTCCTTCAGTGCTCCTTTCTATGATGAGTTTGAGTCTGGAGGTCTCTTGCAGGCAGGTATGTAAATGTTCTATTTCTTGTACATGTTGAGTCTTGATGAAGATGCTATCGATGTATCGCCAGTAGATGTCTGGTTTGCTGATTTTTCTAAAGACTTCATCTACAGAGCCCATGGAGAAATTTGCTAGGAGCACTCCTAGTGGAGAGCTCATGAAGACATCATCAACTTGTTGGTATTTCTGGCCACGGGGACAAGTGAAAGGTGCCTCTTTTGTGCAGCATTGTAATAGGTCACGTAAAACTTCAGGGATGTCTAGGGGCAGGGTGGCATCATTGTAATAGGCCACGTAAAACTTCTTCAGGGATGTCTAGGGGCAAGGTGGCATCATTGTTGTACTCTTTCGATGATGTAGTTGATGATGCAGTCTACAGGAACATTACTGAAGAGTGACTGTACGTTAAGTGAAGCGATTATTCCTTTAGTGTTGTTGGTCTTCAGGATATCCATAACATCTGTGGCAGAGGTCAGGCTGTATGTTGCGGGGACGTATGGTGTGAGTATCTTGCATAGCTTCTTTGCGATGTTATAGGTAGGAGTAGGAATTTGTGATATGATGGGTCTGAGCTCGTTTCCTGGTTTGTGGGTATTTACTGTAAGTACCATAACAGTAATCCATTCCATATTCTCTGGTTATTTTGCTGAACTTGATGCTTTTGCTTGTGCTGTTGTTTTTGTTGATTAATTTATTTGGCTTCTTGAGGGTTTCAATTGGGTCTTTGTTAATTTTGGTGTATTTTTATTCGTCTGCTAAAATGGTGTCAATCTTGTACGGGTACTCGGTGTTATCCATGAGTACGTAGTCTTCAGCTTTCTTGATGGTAATGCTGGGATCTGCATTTAGCTCCTTAGCAGCTTGTACATGTCTTGCTTCGATGATGTTGCTGTTAAAGCCATCTCTAATTTTTTATAATTCTGCGATGATCTCTTGTTTAAAAGTTGTTTTTTTCAGTGATCTCTTGTTTCTTAGCTGGAGAGTATACGTCATCAATGAGTATTTCACACTCTACTCTCTTCTGGAGTTTGTTTGGTTTGGAAAGGATGTAACAGTTGAGGCCAAAGTTCAGTAACTCTTCTTGGTCTGGAGTGAGTATATTGTCAGTAAGGTGTATCCCTTACTTGGTCTTAGGTGCTTAATTCCTCCACCATTTAGGTTAGCCAGTTTCTTCTGATTAGCTTTGAGAGTGGTACTGCAATGTTGGTCTATAATTTCTTTAAGTGCAGCATCTAAATTCTTTTTTATTTGCTCATCTATATTTATTGCAGTCCAACTCTCTTGTATATAGTGGTATTGTGTTTTTAAATCGGATAATATTGTTTGAAGCTCCTTCATTTCTTCATAAACTCCTTTTCTTCATTATATATATATATATATATATATATATATATATATATATATATATATATATATATATATATATATATATATATATATATATATATATATATATATATATATATATATATATATATATATATATATATATATATATATATATATATATATATATATATATATATATATATATATATATATATATATATATATATATATATATATATATATATATATATATATATATATATATATATATATATATATATATATATATATATATATATATATATATATATATATATATATATATATATATATATATATATATATATATATATATATATATATATATATATATATATATATATATATATATATATATATATATATATATATATATATATATATATATATATATATATATATATATATATATATATATATATATATATATATATATATATACACACACACACACACACACACACTATATGTATGTGTCATTCATTCACTCAAACTTAAGAAAAATGAACACATGGATATGTTATGTGGAATACATAAAAGTAGGTATACTACAATCAATGTATAAACTAAACATCTCAACTAACTATACTAAACGTACACAAATTTGTTTGATAGAAGTAAATGGCAGTTAAGGAAAGACAATGGGTTGAAGTTTGCATACTTGCAGAACACCAGAGAATAACTAACTGTGACAGTGTTCCCCACAGCACACATTGTACAATTTTTCCCTCCTCAGTGGCAGCACCAGGAAATTTTCATTGGGAGGCCTGACGGGGAACCAGCGTAAAATGTGGAGGGGCTTCACCAAATGTCATTGAAGAGAAGTACTGATTGTAGATTGGCAATTGCTATGTATAGATACTAAGGTACATTTCACAACACCTGTACTCTTTGAAAATGCCCACAGAAATGCATGAAACAAAGGAAATGCAGAATAATGTACATTCAGCATTAATTAACATTTATGTGAAAGCCACTATCAAAAGAAATAATGTATACAGACATATGTAAACCAGTATTTAACATAGCAGGAAAGGATGATTCTATGTAAAGCTGATACAATCTGAGGAAGAATAGTGAAGTTAGAGCAAGGCAAACAACACAAGAACTTTAGATTGTTAGCTACTTTAAAACTAAGCGCCTGTTCTGGTGATTGGCAGCAAATGTGTCTATAATAGCATCAATGTTCAGCTTTTTGACTCTCCTACAACTAATTGATATTACAGCTAGGTTAGTAATAATGGTGGGGCTGTGATGGGGTTTGGCTCATCTGATGGGGGTCAAGCCTCCACCCCCCCACCAAGACCCTGTTTGGCGCTGCCACCGTTTCTCCTATTCCTTTCCTTGTACTCCCTTTCCTCCCTATGCAGTGCGTTTTCTTTTTTCCACCTCTTCCTTCAACACGCACACACATACACAAATGGGCAAGCATCTTAATGTGTAGCCTCTGTTCACCTAGCAGCAAGGTAAGGGGTTCTGGCCTTGCTTTCCCGGTGTGTGCTATGAGTGTGTTGTGGTTTCAGTCCTACCTGAAGATCGGTCTATGAGCTCTGAGGTCAGTCCGTAATGGGGAAGGCTGACTGGGTGAGCAGCAGACGGCCGTGGTTAATCAAATGCATACACCGAAGCAAACTTTTGCAATAATTTTGCAAAACCTTTGAATGAAGAAAAATAGGTATATCCTACCACTAGCACCTCAACTATTTTTAAAATACCCTCTTTCCCCTCAGTAAGCTTGAGGGGCACATGAGGAATTGGAGTTTTCAGGGAGAAGACAAATGTAGCAAAATTCATCTCCCAAAAAAGTCTATGAACTCCCTTAGACTAAACTAGCTGGAGGGCTGTTCCCCAAACCCCTCCCCCTAGGGTCATTACCCTAACCTAAATGGCTCCTAGCAGGACGGGCTGCGCCCCTCCCCAAGCCCATCCTAGACTAGCTGGAGGCCTACACCCCCCCTTCAGATGCCTCCTAAGGTCTTTACCCTAAGCTAACCAAACTTAACCTAAACGTCATCTAGCAGGGGGGGCCTGCGCTCTCCCAGAAACCCTCTCTAGACTAGCCAGGGGGGCTGTGTTCCCCTGGTTACTAAAAAAAAACCAAAAAACCTAATTTTAACCTATATACAAAATGTAGCGAAGCATTGGCAACGCTGTTCACCAATAACAGCAAGTAGACTCACCACAGCCACTCTCTCCTAAAAGGTTGACAGGATGCTGCGTGCTGTAGGCATTCAAGGAAATCACAAAAATGTCTGGTAGTATCTGATATTACTCACAATTTGGAAAGCAAAATGAACGCGTGATGCACACACAGTCGAACTCTTGCGTTTTCCGGTGGCGATGATAGAACTTTGAAAAAAAAAAAAAAAAAAATGAACTCAACCTGAAGTGGGCGAGCGTCTCTATGGTAAAAGCAACTTACCAACTGGTAGTCTAGAACCTGGCGTGTTTCACCCTCTCGCGAGAAACAAATGCAATACTATGTAAGTAACTCTTAGCATGGCAGGCTCTCAACGGACGTCTGTGATTGGGGTTGTCTTGATACGTCGTTTAAAGCATATCCAGCGGCTAAGATGAAAATGTAACAACGGAGGGGAGGGAGGGTGAGAGGGGAAGGAATCAAGGAAAAGATGAAAAAAAAAACATGTGATTGTAATTAATTGATGTAGTTCCGTTCTGTGGCGATTCTCAGCCACCACAGTAGCGCCAACACACACAGCCAAACCTACCACCCTGTCCGCCATGAAAGTGAGATGAAGGCCTTGGTGAGGGAGAAAACGCAACTTTCATTTATGTAGGCACTTTACACGAACTCATAAATATAACATGGAAAAACATACCTGGGCATTTTTGAATAAATTGTGTCCTTGACGTCGACACACGCAGCAGCCACCTTTGCTCCAGCGCGGCGGTTCCTCCGACTAGTTAGCCCAATGGCTGATCCTCTCGCTGCCAGTTGATTCGGATGTCTGAACGGGGCTCTTCATTTGTGGTTTCAGGTATTTACTTGGAAAACTTATCATTTGTGGTTTCAGGTATTTACCTGGAAAACTTATATCTATATATTTTTTTATATATTATTCACATACTTTCAGTGACAACACTGGTGCTACGAACATCGAGATGCGAGATTTCACTTTTTGTATTAACAAAGGATCGACCTATCCAATCAATTCTTCTAGTACAACGTGTTCATTGGAACAGAGGCTAGGTAACAGAGATTCGAAAACATATTGTATTCATTTTCTTAATGTTTTTTTTCTTTTAAACTGCCATCTCAAAAGTGACATAAGGTGTTTAACAATTTATATTTTATAGAATGGTGAACTTGAGAGCTCTTAACTCAGCGGCGCCACAGTGTTGCATCACTGGCCTCTAAAGATCTCCGTAATTATATCCCAACTAAACTATATTCGTGCAAACAGCTCTCTGTCAACTAATTAAGCCAATAAACGTCTTAGCATAAATTGGAGAACTGAAAAGATCACCATAGTTTATATACTCCCTTGAAAACAAAGCTGTATTTTTTGTTTAGTCTTGGAACACAAGTTTAATAGTTTTTCCTCAAAAAAAAAAAAAAAAAAAAAAGCCCAAACGAGTTTCAGCTCTCCCTCCAGAACCATCCAAGTTATATTCAGGTTCTAGAAACGTAGCAAATCTTAACCCATTCTTTTACAAGATGTATTTTATCGTAAGGTTCAGGTAAAGCGCAGATTATATGTGCTTGCCGTGTTATATGATAAACAATCTGACTTGACTTGCAGAAAAATATAACTATAGTTATCTATATTTCTGATGCTAAGTTCTATGCGATGATAATGTAACAAGGCTTCTTGCATGACTGTAGGAAAGTGAAGAAGTAATCAGGGCTACTTTAGGGCATGGCAGGGAGCCTTGACTGGTGATAGCCTCTACATAGAAGTGCCCCATTTAGTACTTCTGTAATAACAATCAGAAATGCTACTCCGATACCCTCTCAAAAAATTCTGGGATGAGAAACAAGGAGGGAATAATTGTGAGAAAGTTAAAGCAATGACGTGGGAGCAGACAAGCAGCCATATTTTTGTAACTATACAGCTGCATCTCTATAGCGCAGAGAGAGAGAGAGAGAGAGAGAGAGAGAGAGAGAGAGAGAGAGAGAGAGAGAGGGGGATGAGTGGGAGGATAAGGGAAAGAGGGTTAGATCATAATCAAAGAGGGAAATGACGGTGATAACGATGATAATGCTGATGCTGTTGCTGATGATGATGATGTTGAGAAGGAGGAGGAAGAGGAAAATGAAGAGGAAGATGGATAACACAAACAGCGGTTAGGTTTATGTACGAATTTTTATTAGAGACAAAAAATATGAAGGGGGGGCGGGTGGGAGAAGAAATAGAGAGAACTCACGTACTATATTTACATCTTTATCACAAGTACCCTTCAGCAGTCTTTGATTTGATAACCTCAACAACTACCACCATTACTGACTCAACCACCATCACCACCATCACTTCTACCATGTTCTACTTAATTACTCATCACTCGTTCACTCACTCATCATCATCATTAGTATCATCATCATCAGCAGCATATAACACGCCCTACCCCCGTAAACCACGCTTCCCACCAATACAATATCTGTCATCACCATTCATCACAACTCAAAACCATCACCACAACCATGTAAATGAGAGAGAGAGAGAGAGAGAGAGAGAGAGAGAGAGAGAGAGAGAGAGAGAGAGAGATTGTTCACGCACAGGAGAGATAAGTAAATGAAAAGGAAATAAAAAGTAAGAGAAAAATATGCGTTTTATGGTAAACGGTTACAATGAGATAAAAAACAAGACATGAGAGAGAGAGAGAGAGAGAGAGAGAGAGAGAGAGAGAGAGAGAGAGAGAGAGAGGGAGAGAGAGAGAGAATATATATAAACAAACTCCTCGCGAAGTTTAAAATAAAGAAAAGAAAAGAAAGTAACAAACAAATAAACTACTACAAAAATAAACTAGAATACTAATAGTTGAAATCAATGAAGTTCAAATAACCTTGAGAAATCTAAGTCATTTTTCAACGTTTCCATTACTTCAACCTTATTTTTTTTTAGATTTATTGACTTTTTTTTTTTTTTTTTTTTTTTTACATTACAAGGGCACTGGCCAAGGGCAAACAAAGTGTTGGAAAAAAAAAATCCCGCTGGTTGCCAGGCCCTGTTAAGAGGAAAGTAGAAAGAGAAAAAACAAAAAAATCTAAAAGGAGGGTCCAGTTAACGTAAGAGGTGTCTTGACACTCCTCTTTGAAAGAGTTTAAGTCATAGGCAGGTGGAAATACAGACACAGGTAGAGAGTTCCAGAGTTTACCAGTGTAGGGAATGAAGGAGTGAAGATACTGGTTAACTCTTGCATTAGGAAGATGGACAGAATAGGGATGAGAAGAAGTAGAG
Organism: Portunus trituberculatus; assembly: GCF_017591435.1. Lineage (NCBI taxonomy): Eukaryota > Metazoa > Arthropoda > Malacostraca > Decapoda > Portunidae > Portunus > Portunus trituberculatus. The sequence goes on from NC_059270.1 coordinate 5,275,339, forward strand.
AGTCTTGTGCAGCGAGGCCGCAGGAGGGGGAAGGCATGCAGTTAGCAAGTTCAGAAGAGCAGACAGCATGAAAACAGCGGTAGAAGACAGATAAAGATGCAACATTGCGGCGGTGACTTAAAGAATCAAGACAGTCAGTTAGAGGAGAAGAGTTGATAAGACGAAAAGCTTTAGATTCCACCTTGTTTAGTAAAGCTGTGTGTGGATCCCCCAGACATGAGAGCCATACTCCATACACGGGCGGATAAGGCCCTTGTACAGAGCAAGCAGCTGGGAGGGAGAGAAAATGGACGAAGACGCCATAGGACACCTAACTTCTTGGAAGCTGATTTAGCAAGAGTAGAGATGTGAAATTTCCAGTTTAGATTTTTAGTGAAGGATAGACCGAGTGTGTTTAATGTAGAGGAGAGGGGAAGTTGAGTGTTATTGAAGAAGAGAGGATAGTTGTCTGAAAGGTTATGTCGAGTAGATAGTTGTAGAAATTGAGTTTTTGAGGCATTGAACAAAACCAGGTTTTCTCTGCCCCAATCAGAAACAAGTGAAAGATCAGAAGTTAGGCGTCCTATAGCATCTCGCCTTGAGTCATTTAATTGTTGTTGGGTTGTTGTTCGTTTTATTTGAATTTATATAATTAATTTAATTTACCGTCTTGCAAATCTGAAAAAGAAAATAAATAAATTGGTGAGGTAAGAAAACAATGCAACCAATCTCACTTGCATGATGAATAACGCGAAACAAAAAATAGGCAACCAAAAAAAAAAAAAAAAAAAAAAAAAAGATAAAAATAAAAGTAAAAAATAAAAATGACGATAAAATAAAGACAGTAAAAGTTAAAGGTATCATGATGGAAAGGAAAAAATAAATAATGATAGAGCTGTGAGGTGAGAACGGACACACACACACACACACACACACACACACACACACACACACACACACACACACACACACACACACACACTTAAGGCCAGTTTTCGATAGTTAACTTAATGCATTTATATCGAATATGAAAATTTGCTACCAGGGTAAGATAGATAGGTAGATAGATAGATAGATAGATAGATAGATAGATAGATAGATAGATATATATATATATATATATATATATATATATATATATATATATATATATATATATATATATATATATATATATATATATATATATATATAGAGAGAGAGAGAGAGAGAGAGAGAGAGAGAGAGAGAGAGAGAGAGAGAGAGCAACTTGAAATGTAACACACACACACACACACACACACACACACACACACACACACACACACACACACACACACACACACACAACATTAAAAAGTGAGTTAAAACATTATATTAAAAGACGTGTTGAGTCGATATTCGTAACCTACATGGATTCACACACACACACACACACACACACACACGGACGATCATTATTATATAGAAATGCTGCACACGCCTTGATTAAGACACAGAAACACGTACGTATATTTCAGAAGAAAACAAAGAGAAACGAGCGAACGGAAAATGTGGAGCTTCACGACACATCTTTGTTTTTTGACGTGGAGAGAGAGAGAGAGAGAGAGAGAGAGAGAGAGAGAGAGAGAGAGAGAGAGAGAGAGAGAGAGAGAACATGTCCACACGAAACGATGTACTTGAGACACAGAGAGAACGACAATTAGAGAGAAAAATATATTTATATCTCGTGTGAAAGAATAATTTCATGAATCTTAAAGTTATATATATATATATTTTTTTTCTTAAGAAAGACACCAAGTTATCCCAACGAAACACGAAACAAACCATCGAGCGAACCACTCAACCGTGTTTCGTGTTCCTTTCCTGGTTTACATGTTTTCTTTTTCTTTTGTTTTATTTTTATTATCGATATATTTTTTTACATATTTAATGGTTTATTGTCTTAACGAGGAACGAACGACACAGAGGAATGATTGTGTGCATAGTTACGAGGCCTTGTTGGTGGTCCTGTCGTATCCTTGAACTGGCGGTGTACTGGTGGTGCTGCAGCTGGTCGTATTCACCTCACCAGACACACCTCGAAGCCCCAAGCAGTGATCGGTCATCACGTGAACGTCTCTCGCGCTTCACACTCGCTGCCTCATGCCGCAGAAAGGCAAGGGGGGGTGGGAGGACGCAAGGGACGGAGGGGGGCAGCTCCAGCCGCCAACGCACGTCCCTTTCCCTTCCTTCCCTCCCGCCAGCCAAGTAACGATTTAAACTATGATAATAATGTTTACAAAAATAAAAGCGCGTCATGTCTTGAGTGGAGGTGAGGCGGTCAGCGGACGCAGCAGAGTTGCGGCGTCTACTGAACACTGCATCGAGAGGTCAACACATCTTACTGGATAACAATTATCACTATGGGGGCTCTGCTAACTTTATTTTCTTTCCCTCCACCAGCGTGCGGCTAACCTCTGTACACAGACAAACAATGAAATAATCGCCCTCAGGCGGCTCCCCATTTCTACGGCACAATACTGTTCGTTGTGTGCGTCGGGAGGCATAGCCGCGGCGCGGGCGGGCGGCGTCTCATGTGGGCGGGCCGGCGAGGATGGCGTCGCCCGCAAGGTCACTTGGTGGGGTGGGCGGCCGCCGGGGCTCAGGGAGAAGGCGGGTCCGCCTCTGTGGGAGTCGTCACGGCCATGTACTTGACGTGGGGCGACGGACCGCGGGCCGCGCACACGGCGGCGCCAGCAGGAGGTCCACACTCAGGGTCGGAGTCAGAACTTCCCGCTGGGGACACAAGGTGGTCCCTGGTAGTGTGGGACAGCTGGAGGCGTCGCAGGAATCTGAAACACACAGAGCCTATAGAAGCTGACCTTATACGCCTGTCCGCTGCCCCACAGCGTCCTGGTGCCTCTGTTAGGTGGAGAATGAGTCAGGATGCAGGAAAGCACTCAGGGCAGTAGGATCAAGACCCTTTCACCGTCCTACTTGCGGCCTCAAGGCAGGGGCGCATCAATGGAAGGAAGGAAGTAAGAGTTACCTGCTCTGCCATACTCCTTAAGGTGGGAAGGCAAGGCAAGAAGTAACGTATCACAAACGTATATGTATAATACATTTCTGGATGCTCCCCTGCCTCTTGCCGCATGTCTTTACTCAACACTACATAGGAAGGACACTGGTGTTCTGGACGACGATAACAAAAGACAAGTACTAAACCAAATTACACTATTCCATACTATAGCCCATCCTTTAAGTCAACCGAGCCCAGGAAGGAGACTGATGCACGATGCTCTTGATTGAACAATTCCACGCCACTCGTTAACTCCACGTGTACTCGTACTAGCTACACCCAGCTTATTACAATGGAAAGGAAAAGAAAAACAAAAAAAGGACTACAGGAATTTAAGAAACCAAACTACGCCTCACAGTACAGTACAAACAAACCTTCCTCTTTTCCTTTCCCTCCTTCCCTCACGCTACCACAACGCACAGAGACAGACAGACAAAGGAGAAAGAGCGCGCCAGGCCTACGTTCACGACGACTACCACAGCGGAGAAAGGAAAGGGTGTGGCAGTGGTGTGCAGCGGAGGGACAGCAGGGCGGTAACACAGGCTGTGGCTCTGGTCTAAACCTTTAAAGGGCTGGGGTGGACATTGCTTGGAAAGGAGGAGGAGGTGGAGAAGGAGGAGGAGGAGGAGGAGGAGGAGGATGAGGAGGATGAGGAGGGATGTAGTCCGCGCCTGCTCTAACTACTCAATGTACAGGCGACTACAGTGAGAGGGAGGTAGGGAGGATGGGAGCGGAGGCAGGGCGAGTAAGGAGGTTGTACTGGGGAGGCTACGGCAACCAAGCTATGGGAAGTGCTGATTACGAAGCTAAGAGAGAGAGAGAGAGAGAGAGAGAGAGAGAGAGAGAGAGAGAGAGAGAGAGAGAGAGAGAACCTATGTAAAGGGTCGGGGTGTAGGGATGTCCTAGGGATTTGAAAGAGACAGTGTTGGTTGCCCACCTTCAAGCGAGAACAGAAGTAGGTCCGCCCGCCAGCCTCCTCCACCTCCTCCTCCACCACCTTCACCACCTCCTCCACCTCCTCCACCCTGCTTCAGCCTAAGCCTCTTGTTGTGTTTCTTCCTGTTGTCCCGCCGCCGAAAAGGGAAAGGGAGGAAGACGGAGAGAAGAAGGAAGAGAAGGAAGAAGAGGAAGACATGGAGAGAGAGAGAGAGAGAGAGAGAGAGAGAGAGAGAGAGAGAGAGAGAGAGAGAGAGAGAGAGAGAGAGAGAGAGAGAGAGAGAGAGAGAGGGTACAATGAAAAGTGAAAAATAAGACTGCCACGTCATCACACACACACACACACACACACACACACACACACACACACACACACACACACACACACACACACATCCTCTCTCTTTCATCAGCATTTCGTCTCTGGCAAAAATATAATGTCACAAAATAATACATGACAGGTTGCATTATCATGACACAATAAATCAGGCTCAGATAAAAGAGAAAGAGAGAGAGAGAGAGAGAGAGAGAGAGAGAGAGAGAGAGAGAGAGAGAGAGAGAGAGAGAGAGAGAGAGAGAGAGAGAGAGAGAGAGAGCTCACCTGATCTGGTTACCGAAGGACCGGAAGCGAGAGACTTTGCGATGTCTTGGTATTTCGTCACTGGATCTCCCTGGCTTCAGCATCATCTGTTCCTGTACGGCACGAGAAAGAAAAAGAGAGAAGGGACGAGTGAGCGGACTTTGCTTGGCGATTGGAATTTAATTAAGCCCTTTTCTACGATACGAAACTCTTAACAGAGCTGGAAATAATGCATAAAATGATAATAAGAAAGTAGGTGACTAATGAGTATAGATTCTTCAATGTTCACCATGTCCAGAGATTGGTGATGGCTGCAGAATAAGTAAATATGCCTCAGATTAGTAATTAAGGAAAGATGTGCCAAATAACAGTCAAAGGGCCACAATATCATCAGGGTTCGTATTGGCATAAGTTTTGTTCTCATAGATAAGGCGGGTTCTTCAGGGTATGATTTATCTAGTGGTGATGTGGAATATTTGCTAACTTACTAACTAATATTGTACACGAAGCTACTACGGTCGGCAGGAGAGTTGTTTGAAAGGGCTAAGTGTAAGAGACTCGGAAGGGAAGGAAGGGCAAGGCTGACGTGTGGCATGTTTGTTACAGAGCAGGTATAGTGTGGACATGATGGGAAAGCGTCAAGCGTCATGTTATATTTCTGAAACACTTCCACAGGTTTTTAAGGATCTTTTCAGTGGTGGTGAAAGATTAACAAAATTTTTACATTACTAACGGGAGAAACACTCTTGAGAACCAAGCAAATAATCTCTGTGGCCTTTGAAATTAGTCGTGGTGAGAGAGCAAAGAGTTTTTGAGTAGACTATTGTGGCGTCCTCGATACTTAGAGGAAAGAGGGACACACCCACTCTTTCAACAACCTTATCGAAAAGAAGAAAAGTCAGATAATGGGAAAATTATTCATCTGAGAAGAAAACAGTGAAAAAAATACGAGGCAAATATGACACAAATTTCAAAAGATGAGAAAAGAGACCAATAATAATGACGAGGTGCATTAGGAAAGCGCCTCGACATAAAATAAATCTTCCTGACAACCTGTACCTTTGTTCTCTCCCCATGACTATATTTTCAAAGGCCACAGAGATGACTATCCGCGTTCTCAAGAGTGTTTCTCCCATTAACAACATAAAAATCTCATCAATTTGTCAACAGAACCGTAAAAAAACAACCTTTAAAAATCCATGTCGTTTTAACTAGATCCTCATGAAAGTAGTAGGTATAAGTGTGCCACAGAAGAAACTCGAAATTCTGTTCCTAAACCAGACCTTGAACAGTAAGACAAATGTGTGAGAAGTCTAAGGTGGTGAGAAGAGAATCTAAGTTTGATGAGGGAACGAGTGAGGTACGAGGTGTGATGAGAGAGAGGAGGAGAGAGGGGAAAGGAGTTGGGTGAGAGATTGAGAATAGGGAGGCTGTGCTGGAAGGGAAGTGTAGTGATGAAGCTGTGAATCTGTAAACTGAAAAGGGAGAATGGGAAGGGTAGGGTGCGGGGAATCGGAATTGTGAGTGAAAGGAGCGTGTAAGAGGAGAGTGAGATGATAATGGGAAGGGAGGGGAGGTGGGAAAGATAAGTGGATATGCTAAAAGTAATGAAGAGGATTGCAATGTATCAAGGATGGACAACTCTCTCTCTCTCTCTCTCTCTCTCTCTCTCTCTCACCTCCTGCGTCTCCTCCCCAGAGGCGTCCACGGAGCCCTGGCGGGGAAGGTATTTGAGTGGGATCGACTCTGTCCTAAGCAGCGGACGTCTTCTCCTATTGGTGCCGCCGCCACCGCCCGCTGACCACCAGCTGTCTCGCCCTCGCTGCTGCTGCTGCTGCTGTTGCTGTTGTTTTTGCTGCTTCTGCTGTTGTTGCTGTTGGTCCTGCTGCTTCACTGTCTCCCCAGGGCCGGAGCTGCTCCCCGCCAGGCTGAGAATGAAGTGTGATTAGTGGCGTATGTCCGTCAAGCTGTCAGTCTTCCGTGCCTTACTTTCTTCCCTTGTCTCTCGCCTCTTTGCTTCTCTGCTGAAGGGAACAAGTGATCCGTCTCTCCCTCCTCCAGTCTTTAGTGAAGGAGGGAGAGTAAGGGAGGGATGGAGGGAGCGAGGGAAGGAGAAAGTTGGAGAGGGAGAAAGATGGCGGGGAAATAACACATTTAGTTTTTCCATCCCCATTTTGTTTAAAAGACCAGTGGGAGCAGATTATTTTTTCCCGACTTAATCGTTTTTTTTTTTCTATAAGGAATGTGAACTGTCTCTTTTGTATGTCTTAAGAGAAGGAGATGCATGTCTTTCTCTCTGTCTGTCTATTTTTATCCAGTGTGCTTTTTTGTGTGTGAATTTGGTTTCCTTTGATAGTCACGAAGAGGGGATGAACTTTTAAAATTTTCATTCAAGTCCCATTGAGAGCTGGTAATTTCTTTTAACTCTCTTTCTCTCGCGTCCCGAGGTAAGAGTGGAGAGCCGCTCACTCTAAACTAACAAGCACTTCAGATAGAGGATACGAACGAGAGAGAGAGAGAGAGAGAGAGAGAGAGAGAGAGAGAGAGAGAGAGAGAGAGAGAGAGAGAGAGAGAGAGAGAGAGAGAGAGAGAGAGAGAGAGAGAGAGAGAGAGAGAGAGAGAGAGAGAGAGAGAGAGAGAGAGAGAGAGAGAGAGAGAGAGAGAGAGAGAGAGAGAGAGAGAGAGAGAGAGAGAGAGAGAGAGATAGTGCAAAGGAACATAGAAAAAAATGAAAACTAATTAACCTAATAACGAAAAAAAATCCCATGATAATATGCTACAGTTTGGTTTTTCAAGTATCAATTTCCTTCATTTCTACGTAAAAAAAAAGAAAAGAAAAGATAAAAAACTAAAAAAACAGCAATATCAACAAATCACAGATAGGTCCCAACAACAACAACAGCAATAACAACAACAACAACAACAACAACAACAACAACAACAACATAAACAAGGAAATAGAAAAAGGCTATAGAATGAAAAAAATATTATCTCTATATCCTTCTCTTAATCATTCTCCTCCTACAAAATACACCAAAATATCTCCATTCCCTTTTTTTTTCTCCATTATTGCCAGAGAGAGAGAGAGAGAGAGAGAGAGAGAGAGAGAGAGAGAGAGAGAGAGAGAGAGAGAGAGAGAGAGAGAGAGAGAAGGAAAATGAGGGAAACAGGAAAGCGTAAGGAGGAGAAGGAGGAGGAGGAGGAGGAGGAGGAGGAGGAGGAGGAGGAGGAGGAGGAGGAGGAGGAGGAGGAGGAGGAGGAGGAGGAGGAGGAGGAAGAGGAGGAGGAGAAGAATACTACTCTTAGTAAGTACAGTGGGTGATATGACGGTTGCGTTTCCAAAGACAAGGAGATTTGTGAGAAATGATTCGAGGTTTCAAGGTTTCAAGACACACAACAGGTTCAAAGACAGTGGCAAGGTTTCTAATCATCTAGGGATCTCAACCAACGCTCTCTGGAGTTGATTTAGAGGTTTCTACGGGAAGAATTAAAGGGAGAAACGATGACGAAAAAAAAAATGGAGGTGCTAGAAATGAACACTGAAAAACTCGAACGTCAGAAAACTTGACTAAAATGCAAGAATAATATGAACGAAGAGGTGGAGTGAGAAAACGGGGCAGGCACTCAACATTGACGGGAAGAGTCACCAGGGAATGAGTGTAGCGGGAGCGGGAGAGGAAGGGGCGGAAAAAGGCAAGGATGGAGTGGAGAGCAGAACCACAGAATAGGAGAGGGAAAAAAGAGGAAGGCAGATGATCTGGAGTGAATTGATAGCAATCAGGCGGATGAGACTCCCCTTGTCCCTCCCCTTCTATTTCACGTCGTTGTTGAGATGAACGAGTGAAGGAAACAAGGGACGTGCAGCACAAAGGTCCAGTGGTGGTGGTAAGTAAAGTACTCTTCTACACTCAGTTTCAATGATTTCTTTGTCTTCCTCCTCAACTAACGATGCATATTCTGAAACATTTCTGCACCTTACTTTTACTACCTTCAAAGGTTCTAGTTGAGGTTACATTGGTTCTTAGAAGACCACTCGTGAGAATCTGGTTAATTATTCCTTTGAAAATACTCGTGGTGAGAGGGCAATGCGTTTCTGAATATGGCGCTAAACTCTCTGATCTGCTCACCAATATCTACAGACGTCAAGAATGTACCTCCTTGCAACGAGGATAACTGAAGTGATTAGATTCGGCCTCTGTAGATCTTGCTGCTAACAAATTCGTAATAAAACTTGACAATTGACAGATTTTCCAAAAGACGAGAGGTCTAAGGGAAACATGCTCAACACAGTAGAAATGAATGCAGTTTGTTGCGTAGCCATGGACTATGTAGCTAACAAATGGACATTGCGTCATTGGAACCGAAGACAAGGGTGCTAGGTTGATGACTTACTGTGAAGTTTGAGTAGGATTTCACAAGGGCCATTGGTGGAAGTGTGGTGCTAATCATGGAGAGTACTAAAGGCTTCCAGGACACTAAGAGGCTGCCATGGGGACGGTGTACAGGGCTTCAAGTTATGATTGAGGATGCTCCCACAAAGGTGACGGGAGCAATAAGGGGCACAGTAAGGGAATAGGGAGGTCCATTATGGGCTCTGTATGTTTTCAAGGGACTATTTAGTTTGGCAAAGGGTTGACAGGGACTAAAGGTTGCCATACAGGGGATGAGTGGGTTTCCAGTGGAGTTTAGGGATCGTCCCACTTACAGAGGCAGCGTGTGGAAGCCTCGGGGCTCAGGAGGCGACACCCAGAGTTCTAAGAGTCCACAGAGCCGCGGCGGGACAAGCAGAGGAAGCAAAGAGTTGCGGTCAGGCCATGCTGCTTGCAAACACGACCAAGGTAATAATAATAATAATGATAGTAATAATAATAATAATAATAATGATAATAATAATAATGATAATAATAATAATGGTGATGATGACTGCAAGATTATAAAAGTAGTAGTGATTGGTGATTTAGTGGATGATGATTGTGTCGTTGACGATTTTAGCAATGGAGGTGGTGATGGTGGTAACAATGTTGGTTTTGATCGTTGTTGTAGTAGTAGTAGTAGTAGTAGTAGTAGTAGTAGTAGTAGTAGTAGTAGTAGTAGTAGTGTAGTAGTAGTAATAGTAGTAGTTGTAGTTGTAGTAGTAGTAGTAGTAGTAGTAGTAGTAGTAGTAGTAGTAGTAGTAGTAGTAGTAGTAGTAGTAGTAGTAGTAGTTGTTGTAGTAGTAGTAGTAGTAGTAGTAGTAGTAGTAGTAGCAGTAGTAGTTATGATGGTGGTTTGTGGAGTCATGCAATTACTGTACACGCGTTCACGTTACTGTGGTGTTTAGAGGCATAGGGAGGCCTGGGTGTTGGAGGAGGGAAGAGTGAGGGGTGTGGTGAAGGCCGTGCAGGCGGGGAGGGGAGGGGAGGTACCTGGTGGAGGTGATGGACTCGTTGGAGGAGGAGAGCAGGTCCACACTGGTCTGGGCACGTACGCGACGCTTCGGGGAATGGCGGCGGGGGGAGCGGTCCCAGGAGGGAGGCTCTAGGCGGGTCTTTGGGCCTCCCGCACCTCCCGCCCCGGTGCCCGTGGCCGCGCCCGCGCCTCCGCCGCCGCCCGCCCCGCCCTCGCTGGAGCCGAGCCCCAGGAGGGATCGCAGGCCCTTCCCGGCGGACCGTTTGAGTCGCTTGCGGCCGAGACGCTTGAGTGGCGAGGAGGACGCGTGGGAGTCCGAGTGGAGCACTTCGGAGGACGGGCAGTCATAGAGGCCGTCTGAATCTGTGTACGGCATCTCAGGTTTGTTGCTCACGCCAAAGAAGGCGGGGTAGATCCTCACTACGCTAAGGCGGGAGTCACTTATCGGGGATTCACTGCGGGAGCTGACGGGACTGAGCAGGGAGGGCCGCTCTACGAAGGCCTGGTCCTCTAGTGACGACTCGCTCTGCAGGGACGAGTGCACCACGATGGCCGGCGGGGAGCGAGCCAGGCGCGGAGACTCTTTGGGGAAGGAATGGCTTGATGACAACAGAAGTCTGTGACGCTGCGCTTCCGCCTCGTCCAAGCTCACTTCGCCAGCGCTAACGACGCACGCTACACTGTCGCTGCACTCATCATTGGTGTCCAGCTCCAGTGCAGAGTCCGCCTCGGGCTGTGATGCCGCAGGATCGTCCGTGGTCTCAGAGTCGGTCCTCAGCAGCGGGCAAGAGGGCGCCTCCACGGAGACCACCTCAGTAGGCGGGGACTTGAGGAGAGGACGTCGCTTAGTCCTGGCAGGAGGGGCGATGTCGGCGGGTGCGGGAGGCAAGGTAAGGGGCTGTGTGGGCAGTGTGGAGAGGGAGGGCGTCATGGGTTCGTCTGGGCAGAGAGGGT
>NC_059270.1:5296215-5378715 GCF_017591435.1 Portunus trituberculatus
ATGCATACAGGCGCACACACATCACAGCCAGCACAACACAGAAATTCTACAGGTAAGGGAACACACACACACACACACACACACACACACACACACACACACACTCACTGTCACTCTCTCTCTCTCTCTCTCTCTCTCTCTCAAGGAAGTTTGCGCATGATTGAGACAAGTAACACTTAATGAACAATGGGCAGGCAGGTGTGAAACAACAGGTAATGTCATTCACTTCATGTTTCAGATGTGTGGTGGCGGGAGGAGGAAGAGGAGGATGAGCTGATGGTGGAGGAAGTGGTGAGTTACATAAGGGATACATATACTGTGTGTTCACATATACAGTCTTACTCATTTGGAGGACTTTTCTCTCTGTTTTTTCTTCAGTTACCGTTCTAAATTACCTACCGTGTGTCCTCATCTCCCTTACCTGTGATCGTCTTGGTCCTCGCCTCAGTACATGTTACCATCACCACTACCACCATCACCTCCTCCTTGTAATCCAGTAGCAGAAATCAAAATTCTTTGTTTTTCTTACTGCTATGTGAAATTCTAGTCTCACCGTTGAATATCAAGTTTCCTCTCCATTGACTCTACCTATCATCAACTCCATCTGTTGTCTGTGAAATACGTGAGGGCAGAAACAGGGCAGGCAAGCAGTAAAGTAACAAGTGGGGAGCGTTCGTCAACATGGCAGACGTGGGTTTCTTTAAATTTCCAATCGTTTTTGTCATTATGTTAGAAGAAAAATGTAATCATATCGTGAGTATACAACGGTAATGGGTGAATTCACTGTTGCAGTGATATGACAGCAATGTTTTTGGTGGTACAACCGCAAATGCCACATGTGAAGGAAGACATGGCATATCAACACTGCATTATGGAAGACAAGGCAAGCAGTAAACACTCACAGCAATGGAATTTACAGCTGCATTGCTTGTACACCTACAATATTGATGCGTTACTTCTCACTTGGTTACTCGTTAGTTTATCTGCTTCGATTCTGTCCTGAGGCATTTCACAGGAGACTGAACACCACCATTAGGTCATTGCAAGCCTTTACAAATCCTAGCAAATAGTAAAAAAAAAAAAAAAGAAAGTAATAGGAGATATTTCACGGTGTGACTAATAATTTTACACAACGCAGCCATGCAATCAGTACAAGAGAGTAATTCTGGTAATGCCTCCTGAACCACTTCTCGATTCATGGTTCGTACTTCAAGGGTGCTTTCAAGATTCAAATGCCAGTTTAACAAGGACTCTTCACCACCGATGGGGGTAAAAAGGCAACAAAAAAGAACGCGAATGATTATTAACGTGGCTCATTCAAAGGCCAAAGGAGAGAGCAACGTGTTTCGGGATAAGGACCGTTGAGCGAAAGAATGAATCCCAAGCAGTTCATGAGGCAGTACTCGAATTTCTCCTTCGTTTAAGTCTTATTTGGTATTACTGAAGAGGGTAGGAATGTTATTAGTATTAGTAGATGTATTAGTAGAAGTAGTAGTAGTAGTAGAAGAGGGAAAAGGTAAAAGAACGAAAGAAATTAAGGAAAGAAGGAAGAACGAAAGAAAGAAGGGAGATAGCAAACAGATTGACAAAATACAGGAAAAAAGCAGTAGTAATCGTAACATTAGCATTCGTTCATTGGATTACAAGGTGACGAGCAGACAGAGTGGAACAGTAACCTTTATACCTCCACGAGAACCAAGAACACCAAGGACTGAGTTGAGTGAGGAGGGAGAGAATGAAAACGAGGGAACACAACACTATCAGAAAAAATAAACGATAAAAGAGGAAGAAAAAAAAAAAAGACGTAGAAAACAAAAAAAAAAGTGAACAGAATAAGAAAATAAATAAAAGAACGTAAAATGAAAATAAAAAGAAAATAAAAAGGGAATGGTATACAAACAAACAGACAGACAGACAGACGTGTGACATACAAATGATTAAACAAGGATTACTTGTCAGAAGAAAAAAAAAAAAAAAAAAGAAAACATTGACAGTGAATACCTACCGCCCTGAAATACCATAAAAAAAAAAACTAAACAAAAAAAAAAAAAAAGAAGAATCCATGAATAAAAGCGCCATTGCCGTTCCCTGTATACGCTCACGAGAGAGAGAGAGAGAGAGAGAGAGAGAGAGAGAGAGAGAGAGAGAGAGAGTCGCCGTCAGCCTCATGTAGCCGTGCCCGCCGGTAGATGACGCCTATATCGCTGCTCGGGCCGGGGGCGTGGACGGAGGGGGGTGAATGGGGAGATGGCAAGGAATGGGGAAGGTGGAGGAGTAGGTGGGGGGAGGAACGGCAGCTTCTACATTATCGTTATTGTCATTTTTGTTATTATTATTATTGTCATTATTATTGTTGTTATTATTGTTATTATCATTATTATTAGTATTTTTATCACCATTACTATTGTTATTAATGTTATTGTTACCACGATTTAATTGCTGTCATATTATTATTATTATTATTATTATTATTATTATTATTATTATTATTGTTATCATTATTGTTATTATCACTTATTATTATTATTATTGTCATTATTACTTTTCCTATTGTTATTGTTGTTCTTAATGTTATTATTATTATTATTATTATTATTATTATTATTATTATTATTATTATTATTATTATTATTATTATTATTATTATTATTATTATTATTATTATTATTATTATTATTATTATTATTATTATTATTATTATTATTATTATTATTATTATTATTATTATCATTATTATTACTATTATTATTATTTCATTATCATTATTATTACTATTATTATTATTGTAGTTATTATTATTTCTGTTGTTGTTGTTCTTATTATTATTATTATTATTATCATTATTATTATTATTATTATTATTATTATTATTAGTAGTAGTGGTAGTAGTAGTAGTATCATTATTATTATCATTAACATCATTATCATTATTATTAGCATTATCATTATCAGTAGCTTTATCATCATTAGAAGCCATGAGCAAGGTATGCACGCTACAAGAGGCCTCCAAACAAACGTAAACACATCACAGCTAAAAGGAAACACGTTATTCACTTCAATAAAAATCAAAAAAAAAAAATGCTAATAGGAAAAATCTACGTTGTCAATAAAAGCAGCATGAACAACAGCAGCAGAGATAACAGTGATACGAGCGCTATCTACCAGCGGACAGGCACACTAGGCGACTACGACACGCTTGGCAGGCGAGGCTGTACAGAGTGCGTCACTTGTACATGGCGAAGGGATCCCCAGCGTGAGTGTGTACAGGACCACATTCTGAAACACTTATGCGTCACGCCTCAAATGCTTCCAAAAGGCTCTAATTGAAGTTTCACGGATCTACATCGTTGTTTTAAGATTCTAGTAATAAAATAACAAAATTTCCATGTAATTTAGAGGAGAAATACTCTTTATAACGTGGCTAATGATGGCTGTGGTTTTTGAAAATACTCCTGATGAGAGAGCAAAAGCGTTTCTGAATACTGGCCAGTGAATTACAAAGGTTATATGGGCACAGGTGCTCCGAGTTGCTGGGTTATGAAGGCTAGCGAATTTCACGTCTATACATGTCATGAATCAATGCATGATGTACTTTAAGAAATTGAGAGCCCCACGAAGACCAGGAAAAGGGGATGCAGAGTGACAGGTGCAGGTAAAATGTTTGATAATGTGTTAAAAAGAGAAATAAAGAAGAAAAATGTACAGCATTTGAGTGACCTGCATCTTTTCCCTTACATTCTCTCTCTATTCCTAGCAAGGGTCTCAATATAAAGCTTATCAATGTTGTAGATGTGAAATTCCCTGCACTCATTGGCACCACTACCAGGAGCAACTGTACAGGAGATGACAAGAGAGGTGGACGAAAAAAAAAAAAATAAAGGAGAAACGCTTATAAAGAACATCGCGGGGAGTGAATGAAAGTTTCTGGCAAGAAATAAAAGTGTTAACATTTTAATGATGAAAAGTAACAGATCAAATAACAACTCCCGAGAGACGAAATATGAATTAAGTATGAAAATATACGAATAATGAGTTACAGTAATCCATCAAAAGAAGTCTTACCGGCAAAATAATGTATACCAACTACGCATGAAAACACTTAACGACAAAAAATAATAAGAAAAAGTCTACACAAAGGAGGAAATTTTGGCGTAAAGATCTTAACGGCGATGAGAAGACGGGGAGAAAACAGTGACCCAGGAAAACAGCTGATGATGAGTAAATGGCGAGAGATGAAATGAGACTGCACAGCGACAACAAAACAGGACAGATGTGAAGGCGAGGTAGTGAGGCGTTGAGAAGCATAATGGAATGGTGATAGGGAGTGAGTGAAGCAGCAGCAGCAGTAGCAGTAGTAGTAGTAGTAGTAGTAGTAGGAGGAGGAGGAGGAGGAGGAGGAGTAGGAGTATAGTAGTTGTAGTATTAGTAACAGTAGTAACGATTGAATGATAAAGAAACACAAATAATGAATGAGAAACACACATATATACACACACATACACAAACACGAAAAAAGGACCAAAAATACACACATGAAAAAAAAAAACACCCACATAAACAAAACACAATAATAAAAAAAAGAGAAAAAAAAAATAAAAACACGAAGAAAAAAAAAGTATCAGAAAAAATGGCCATCTAAAACACACACACACACACACACACACACACACACACACACACACACACACACACACACACACGCACGCACATATACATACTACATGCACACACATCACACCTAAGGATGAGAGGGGACGAAAAAAAGTGAGTTATACATATGTACACAAAAATACACATACATACATACGTACACATCCACCACTCCCTCGTCCAACACACTGCTGCCACCAGACATTGCTGAGGGAACAACAACAACAGTAACAACAGCAAAAGCAACAGCAACAGCAACACAGCAAGAAAGCATGTCAAGCAAGCAGTGTGACGAGGAGGAGGAGGAGGAGGAGGAGGAGGAGGAGGAGGAGGAAGAGGAGGAGGAGGAGGAGGAGGGGAGGAGGAGGAGGAAGAAGTAAAAATGCGTAACAATACAAGCATAACATCCATATATAGCTAAGCGAGGAGGAGGAGGAGGAGGAGGAGGAGGAGGAGGAGAAGGAGGAGGAGGAGGAGAAGGAGGAGGGAGATGATAATGAAGGAGGGAACAGTATATGGAAGGAGAGGGAAAGACTATAAGTGGAAAACAGTGTGTGTGTGTGTGTGTGTGTGTGTGTGTGTGTGTGTGTGTGTGTGTTTCTGAACGGGGTGGAGAGGTGTAAATGTAAAGCATATTAAAAGAAGGAAGGAAAATATTGATAAAACAAAAAAGAAATGAGGGCGAGAGGAAAGAGGAGAAAAAATACGGGAAGAAGAAGAAGAAGAAGAAGAAGAAGAAGAAGAAGAAGAAGAAGAAGAAGAAGGAAATGAAGCAGGAAAAGGATCAAATGTGGTCGGGGAAGAAAGAGAGACTATGAACCCATGAAGATAAAGAAAATAAAGATGAGCACAGAAAGAAAAAAAGAAAAGCATACATGAAAAAAGAAAACGATAAAAATAAGGAAAGAAGAAAGTAAAAGACACCAGAGAGAGAGAGAGAGAGAGAGAGAGAGAGAGAGAGAGAGAGAGAGAGAGAGAGAGAGAGAGAGAGAGAGAGAGAGAGAGAGAGAGAGAGAGAGAGAAGAGGAAAACAAGAACACTCACAAAGACACACAAAGAGAATGATCATAAAACGAAACGAAAGAGAGGAGAAGAAAACGAACAGAAAGAAAGAAAGAAAGAAAGAAAGAAAGAGAAAAAAAAAGAAAAAAAGAACACACATAGAGCATCAGAACAATAAAAACGAAGGAAATGAAGAAATAATAAGATAATGAAGACGGAAACAAAAGAAAATAAGATAAAAATATGAGACTAACAGGATGAAAATAAAAAAAAGTAGACGAAAAGGTGAGAAAGAGAGAGAGAGAGAGAGAGAGAGAGAGAGAGAGAGAGAGAGAGAGAGAGAGAGAGAGAGAGAGAGAGAGAGAGAGAGAGAGAGAGAGAGACTTGAGAAGGGCTGTGTTTAGGCTTAAGGAAAGTTTACACCAGAGTGGGCAAGTCCTGAAAGTTTAGGAAAATATTAATAAACATGAGAAAAGTAAAAGAAAAGTAAAAGGGAAGGATGAGAGAGAGAGAGAGAGAGAGAGAGAGAGAGAGAGAGAGAGAGAGAGAGAGAGAGAGAGAGAGAGAGAGAGAGAGAGAGAGAGAGAGAGATGGAAAGTAATTGATCTCTGAGGTGGAATGAGCAGAAAGGATAGTAATGATGTATCACTTTCAGACACTAAAGGAGAGATGATGATTCTTCTGTTGTCAAAACAAGGAAAGGTTTGGAAAAGTTTAACTAATTTTGGGCTCAAAGATAAAAGAAAAAAGAAACCGTGAGATAGACAAGAAGAAATGAGAACAGTTAATCAGTTTCATGGTTACAAGAGGGAAAGGTATGACGAATGAGGGTTTAGGAAAGAGGTGAATGAATTACAGGCTGAAACAAATTGAAATGGTGAAGAAAATTGATTGATAGTTGAAGTAGTTACAAAAATGACAGGATGAAGAGTCATTTGTAAGGTTTCAGTCGTCAAAATAGAAGATTGTAAATGATTAAACTCGTTGCAAGTTTCACGATAAAAAAAAAAATAAAAGGTGACATAAGTAGGAAACAAAAATAGAAATTACTTATGAATATCAAATGTTGCAAAAACGAAAGAAATAACAAAGGAAGAGATATACTGGTGCAGTTTTCACCTGTCTGATGTGGCGCCACGTTAGGATACAACGTGAAGAAAACAGTGACACGTGAAATAAGGCAAAAATTATTAGAAGTAGTTTCATGTTAGGATAAGACATGAGGAGAGCAATGTCACGTGAAACAAGGTAAGAATTATTAGAAGAAGTGTCATGTTTAAAAAAGGACGCGAGAAAAGCAATGTCACGTGAGGCAAGGCAAGAATTATTGGGAAAGGAGTTGGGAGAGGAGAGGTGAAGGGTGAGAGGTGGACGGGTAGGTAGGCAGCCTTACGTTTGTGTAGCCTGAGCAATTCATCAAAAGTAAAGGCCGGAGCATCACACTGGGGGCTGGATGCTGTGGAGGAGAGGCTAAGCAGCGAAGCTTTGCGGAAACTATTGAGCCGCACGAACAAGGACTTGGGGCGGGGTCTGGGGCTGAGGCCGGTGGGGCTCGGCAGGGGCGCCAGGCGGGAGGGGGCTGGCGACATGGTACCTGCAACGGATGACCACCACCACGACGATGCTTTCTCTCTCTCTCTCTCTCTCTCTCTCTCTCTCTCTCTCTCTCTCTCTCTCTGTCCAATCATGTCATTATCATTACAATTACCTATTTCATTTACCTCCTCCTCTTCTTCCTCCTTCTCCTCCTCCTCCTCCTCCTCCTCCTCCTCCTCCTTCTTCTTCTCCTTCTTTCCTTTTGCTCACAAATTTCTCTCTTCTTTTTATTCGTTAATATACATGAATTCAACTTCTCTTTTTGGTGGTGGTGGTGGTGGTGGTGGTAATAATGGGCTGGATATATTCTCTCTCTCTCTCTCTCTCTCTCTCTCTCTCTCTCTCTCTCTCTCTCTCTCTCTCTCTCTCTCTTTCTACATATTGGAATTAGTGTGTATTATGAATGGTGTGGAGGAAGAAAAAAAGAGGAGGAGGAGGAGGAGGAGGAGGATGAAGAGGAAGAGGAAGAGGAAGAGGAAGAGGAGGAGGAAGAGGAGGAGGAGAAGGAAAATTCCATCACCATTATTCAAGAAGCAGATTTTTTTTTGTGTGTGTGTGTTGAAATAAGTAGTGATTAATCTCTCTCTCTCTCTCTCTCTCTCTCTCTCTCTCTCTCTCTCTCTCTCTCTCTCTCTCTCTTTCTCTCTCTCTCTTTGGCAGCATCCTCGTCGTCACAAACATAATAGTGACGATGGCGGTGGTGCACGTGGTGATGATAATGGTGATGATGATGTTAATGGTGTCACTAATGGCGAGGCTGCTAATGACAAAGATGACAATGACGATAAAGGTGAGTGTTGCATTATATCTGTAAGCTAGCACAGAATTATCAGAACAAAATCATGCTCTTCTATAAAGGACTCATGTCATGGAATAAGTTTAAATAGAAAAATGGACTAAAAGTAATGGAAAGGCTTAATGTTTACGTATATGCAACTACTCGTAATGTTAAAAGGAGAACATTATGGAGGCAAATGTTCAAAGTCTAAAAGTATTTCATATCAATATATATTTTTTAAGAAATGGTGAACAAGCAAGTGTTAAAAAAAATCTTCCCTGTATCTCTTCCTTTCTCTTCCACCCTTTTTTTCTTTTCCTTCTTCTTCTCTTCCACCTTCTCCATCTATTCTTCCTTTCTTGGCGAATGGCAAGACAGGAAGGCAGAAGGAAGGAGGAGGAAGAGGTGGAGGAGGGCAAGGAACAAACGGGAGAGGAGAGGAGGGAATGAGAACAGATGAGAAGGGGCTTGTAAACAGCCTTGATTATTTTCTAAGTGCAATCATGTAAAAACGGATAAAAAGACAGAAGAAACTGTTATTTCATGTTATCATTAGGCAAGCAAGCAAATGTGAGAAATAGAGAAAGAGAAGGAAAGAGTGAGTGAGTAAGTGCACGTGTGAATGTGAATGCAGGAGGGGAGAACATAAGCAACTTTCTCTCCTCCTCTCAATGTGTCGGATGCAGATCAAACTCCCACCTTCTGTTAGCAGTACCCGGAAGCCGCAGGTGAGGTCAGGTGAGGTCGGGAAGGTCAGGTCAGGTCAGGGTGAGAGAGTAGCGGTGTTTGTTAGTGGATGGTGAAGGAGGGAGACGAGTAGCCGCCTTCAGGTGGTACCCAAAAACAAAATTTGACGAGCACGAGCTGGAGGCTGTTCTGGAGAGCTTCGCTGCCCGTGATTCGGGAGCAGCTCCGCGATGGGCGACAAATCCATCACAAGTGAGTTCTTTGGTACATGAGATTTAAGCACGAATCTTACATGTTGTATTATATCAAGGATACATTTAACTATAGCGCGTACAGCAAACTACAACTACATTCTTATGCGTCTCTTTCTGACGGTGTCAACAATATTAACATTGTTCTTTGGAATCCTGGTCTATTATCATTCAAATTCTTCCTGTCGCAGCTGCAAGCAACTGCAACATTCACCTTCACACAAGGCGAGAAAGTGACCACCTTGCGTTAAGAGACCTAGCACATAAATTCAGAGTAACCACATTTTTCTTCTCCAGCGACACGAAATTGCAGCCACAGCCGTACACCACACCACTGGCCACTGCGTGAGGCATGTTCTGAAACACTCTTAGTGGCATCTAGATTACTTTCAAAAGCCTCTAGTTGAAATGACACGGATTTCCAAGTTTAAGTTACATATCAACAGGACTTTTACATTGATATCTGAAGAAACACTTGAGAACCAGGGTAGTCATCTATGTGGCCTTTGAAAATAGTCGTGTTGCGAGAACGAAACGCTTCTGAAAAACCGTGTAGGTGTGGTGGCTGATCGTGTACAACTGATAGTGCTTTTCACCAGCCGGTCACTCAACCACATTCCAGCAAGGGGACCCAGCGCGCCTCTCCATTAAGTCCTCGTCTCTCCAGTCCGTGCTCGCTAAATTTTGTCCATTGTGTCGCCACCTGTACCCTCAATAGCTGACTCTCCTACATCAATGCTATATTTCCTTTCCTGCATCTACGTCTTCTGTTATTCCCACTCTCTCTCTCTCTCTCTCTCTCTCTCTCTCTCTCTCTCTCTCTCTCTCTCTGATTCAGTGAGACATAGTATTTTATCTATTATTCTTTAATTGAACTTGGCAATTTATCGGTGAGCAAAGAATTAATGTATGTAATGTGTGGCTTGATTACGTCTTTCCTTTATCTCATTCATCTCTTTATCTTAACCTGAATAACTTAACCATAATCTCTCTCTCTCTCTCTCTCTCTCTCTCTCTCTCTCTCTCTCTCTCTCTCTCTCATATCAGATTTTTCCTTATTTCACTCCTTTTTCCTCGTAATGATATTGATTTTTAATAGTATTTATTCCCATTTTCCCTCGCTGACGAGTTTTATCCTTTCCTTGCCTTCTTTATCTCTCTTAGGGGTTACATCATGCACATTCTCTCTCTCTCTCTCTCTCTCTCTCTCTCTCTCTCTCTCTCTCTCTGTATGGTTCAGACCCCTCCCACGCTTGTGTCTTCCATTACCTTGCCGCCTAACCTTTCTTAATTAAAACTCCCGCCCTCTCTGCCCTCTCCTTCCCGCGCTAAGCCTCGCTCCGTGTCGTGCGAGTAAAAAGAGAGGTAAAAAGTACGGAGGAAAAGAGATTATTTTTCTTGGGGTGGTTTATTTTTTCTTTGGGGTGATTTTTTACTGCAGTGTTCAGTATGCATGCACTGCGCTTTATTTATATATTTTTTTCTTTAAAAGTGTGGCTTTCCATAGGCCTAAAAAGTAAAGGAATTTATATGAAGGTAGTACGTAGGCTTAAGTCAACGCTGCTGGAGGCCTGTCAAAGGAATACTACCCACGTTTGTTACTTTTGTTTTTGTTTTTCTACCCATGTTATTATTTTTTCTCATTTTTTTCTCTCTGTTAGTCGCAGGTTGTTTCCTCAAAAGACCCGCTATAGTAATGGATTCTTCAGATCGTAAGGTAATGTGGAGGAGGAAGAGGAAGAGGAGGAGGAGGAGGAGGAGGAGGAGGAGGAGGAGGAGGAGGAGGAGGGTAAACTACTACGGGTATTACAGCATAGTACACTACCATTAGCCCCAAAATACGCACCATTACTACTCTGACCACCACCAACTGCTACTACTACTGTTGCTACTACCTCTACTAATACTATCATCACCACCACCATTACTGCTACGACTACTGCTTCTCTTCTCTCCACTACGACTACCACTTTGTTACGCACTACCACCGTTACCACTACCAACACTACCACCACCACATCACTACTACGACTACGCTTTTATTTGTTTACTGATTTATTTATTTGTTTATTTATCTTTCATCTATCATCACCACCATTAATAGCAACACTACTACCACTGGCTACAAACTAAACAACAACTATTATCATATTACAGCAACTTTGAGGCGGCATATCTACGTGAAAATAGCCAACACACACACACACACACACACACACACACACACACACACACACACACACACACACACACACACTGTAACAATAAGCAGACACCATAAAACATTGTATAAAGCACATTTTCATACACCATCCGTTCTTAGTATCGTTTAAATATAACATTATCATTATTATTATTATTATTATATTATTATTATTATTATTACTACTATCATTATTATTATTATTGTTATCGTTATTTTCTGTTTTGTTTTAAATCATAGCAGGTCAAGAGGCTTTTATAGTGAGTTTGTAGGGAAGTTTAATGCATTTTTATCATGTAGAAAGGAGAGTAGGAGGTGAGGGAGTGAAGGAGGATGGATGGGAAAGGATCAACGTGTGGGGGAAAATAAAGACTTGGATAATCTGGTGAGAGATCATTTTTTGAGACTGAAACCTATTTCCCAAAGGTATCTGATCCTATTCCGCGGGATTCTTGAGGCCTAAATAGATTCTGCAGAGGGTTCAAAGGGATCTAAACACGTAGGTACCTAACCCCAATATCTGGAGGGCTTGTGCCTCTTAACGTTGTGAACACTGATATTGGCATGGCGGAATCTCACAGCAGGATCGGAAGCTACTGCCAGATGCGTCACTGTCACTATAGTTTGTGATTCACGTGTATTTTAGCATTTTGTCACCACCACGGGCTGTTATTGTTGTTGTTACTGTTTGGCTGTTGTTGTTGATGTTTTTGTTGTTGTTGTTACTAGGGTTGCTCTTACTGTTTTGGTTTTTGTTTTTGTTGATGTTATTATTCTTAAAGTCCATTATGATCGTCAACCTTAACCCCTTCAGAACTGGGACTCATTTTAACCTTGATATTTATGTACGAATAGACCATTTCATTGACATCAGGAAGGGTCTATGGAGGACAGAGGATTAAAGGACACGGTCTTCACTATCTTAATCTTATATGGGTTTCTGAAGCTGTATAAAATCACCAAATAGTAAGCAGGATGAATATGGAAACGCGTTACGGTATTGCAAGGGTTAATACATAATCTGTTTGTCTCCATCGTGGCTCAGTGTTAACGCGCGCACCTCGGGACCCATGAAGCGATCCTCTGGCGAAAGGTTGCGAATCCTGGCCAGGGTCTGAGATTAAGAAGGACATCGACTCGGGAGTAATTGTTTTCTGAGTGCCAAAAGGAAAGTTATCTGCTCGTAGGCACCATGGAAATTGTAAAGAGAAATTCCTAAGCCTGTTTGCCTCACCCTAGAACACAATTTATTTTCTTCAGTAGTGATTTTTTTCTCCACCTTTACCCATTATAAACCTTTGTACCACGGCCTGTTTACTTGTCCAATAGCTGAAAAGACAATTAATTTCCTATTCTCTCTTTCTCCTATTCTTTCCTGTATCCATATCAACATCTTATTCTTTAACACACTTCTAACTGGTAGCAAAGGGATGACTACACCAAGAACACGAATACTTTTTTTTTTATTTATGCCATGTGGGCTTTTCACGGGAATTTATGTTCTAAAGGGGATACTTTTTGGGGTACCTCCTATCTCAAAGCCCACCCGCTAGAAAACCGTTGCCCCGAGTGAGGAAACCCAACCTACACTCGGACCGTGGACAGGATTCAAACCGTGCGCTTGGAGACACCTCAGACCCCAAAGCACGCATGGTTCCACTGTACCATGGCTTCTGCCCTTACTCGAGTGATGTAGGTATGAGTCTAACACGCAACATAAGGAAGAGCACCGGGCCAGGCACCAAAGTTAGGGTAAGACGCGATAGAGGATTTCTGTTTAGTGAGGTTATTTAATTCTCCTCTAGGAAAGTAACAAGTGTCATTAGCTAAATAAGTGTTTGTGTGTGTGTGTGTGTGTGTGTGTGTGTGTGTGTGTGTGTGTGTGTGTGTGTGTGTGTGTGTGTGTGTGTGTGTACGTATTACTCTATTTATACAACTCTATAACACTCTGACCTCATCACTTATAGACGAATACAAAAAGGAAGACACGATCAGGTTTATCTATCTCAATATCAAAAACGAAAAAGATAGAAAAAGAGATAAGAAACTTTTCTCCTACAATTTATACTTTTAACATCTGAGGCAGTCCGTGAATAAATATACAGAAAGGCTACGTACTCTATTCTTCTCTCCATTGGACACTATCAAAGAGCATAGCCAAGTTGGAAAAAAAATAAAAATATAAATAAAAAATCTTGTTCAGCTAAATCTGGATACATCTTGATCGACTATCCGATTTTTCATTAGGTAAAGATAAATGTAGGTAGAATTGAAGAGACTGAATAGATTTTACATTAAGTCTGACACGGCTGGTTAATCCAAATACGTAGATCGGTTGGATAAATTCAGTACAGGTCTCATTTTGGCTATTGTATATCTGACAAAGCTGAATAAATCGGTACATATCTGACTCGGCAAATGGTGTGTTATGTGGTGTTTTGGTGTGTTTTGGGTGTTTTGGGTTTTTTGTGTGTTTTGTTGTGTTTTGTGGGTGTTTTGTGTGTTTTGGTGTGCTTTTTGGGGTGTTTTTGGGGTGTTTTGTGGATTTTGGGTGTTTTACTGTGTTTTGTGGGTGTTTTGGTGTATTTTTAGGGTGTTTTGGGGTGTTTTAGGTCTTTTCGGGGTTTTAGGGTGTTTTGGTGTGTTTTGGGGTGCTTTTAGGCTGTTTTGGGTGTTTTGGGTCTTAGGGTGTTTTGGTGTGTTTTAGGATGTTTTTGGTGTTTTCAGGGGTTTAGGGTGTTTTGGTATGTTTTGAGGTGTTTTTGGGGTGTTTTTGGACGCTTCTGGGCTTTTTGGGTATTTTGGTGTGTTTTTAGTGTGTTTTGGTGTGTTTTGGGATCTTTTTAGGGTTTTTGAGTGCTTTGGTATGTTTTTGGGGGTTTTTTGATGTGTTTTTGGGTGTTTAATTAAAAGACTGAATAGATTTTACATACGTCTGGCACGACTGGTTAATCCAAATGCATAAATCAGATTGGATTGGATAAATTGTGTGCAGTTTTCGTTTGGCGATTGTGTATCTGACAAAGCTGGATAAATCGGTAACATATCTGACTAGGCAAAGAAAGAAAACCAGGAAATGAATCTGACTAACCTTCACTTAGAAATAATAAATTACATCCCTAAAGTTGCAAATAACGAGTCAATGCAAACTTTAAAAAATAAAAATGAAAAGAATACTTGAGAGAGAGAGAGAGAGAGAGAGAGAGAGAGAGAGAGAGAGAGAGAGAGAGAGAGAGAGAGAGAGAGAGAGAGAGAGAGAGAGAGAGAGAGAGAGAGAGAGAGAGAGAGAGAGAGAGAGAGAGAGAGAGAGAGAGAGAGAGAGAGAGATTTTTGCCTACCTAACAAATTAGAAACATTGAGATAGATAAAGAAAACGGAGAAAGGCAGGCTGAGGAGGCAAGATTTGAGAAAGAAGGCCGGCAAGTAAGTTCGTAGTAAGACAAGACAAGTTAAGACCAGACAAGACGAGAGGAGATGAGACATGGGCATCCGAGTGTGTAAGACCGAAGGACGAGACAAGACGAGACGAACAGGAGAACACCGCAGGGCAATAACTAACGACTGACGAGGAGGAGGAAGAGGAAGAAGAAGCGGATAGTGAGAGAAACGTAACGGAGTAGAAAGGTAAAGATGAAAGAATGGAAACAAGAGAGAGGGAGAAAAAAATACGATAAATCTACTTTCATTAATTTTCTCAACGTGAACAAAAGATCGAGTTTATTTTAGTATACTTATTGTTGTTTTTCTTTTCTTTTTATCTTTGTTTCAAGCTCAGGTAGAGAAGGGAAAGTGGGGACGGAGTGGGCGGATGGTAGGTGGGTAGGTAGGAAAAATTGGAATATTATACAAGACGAGTTTGCGGGTGGGTAGGTGGATAGCTGGGTGGATGGGTGGGTGTGGATATGTGGGTGTTTAGTGGAAAGGACGCTGCTATCAGTCAGTGTGGATATATTTCATAGTTTAATTCCTTTGTACACCGGTAAAAGTAACGTATAGGTAAATCTGTCAAATGTAAAAGGAGATTTATAACAATTCTCTCACTCCCATTTCTTTTTTAAACCATCCAGAGTTAATATTTCTGAAAGGGAAAATAGTTAATATGAAGACTAAGCATACATATATAGTAAAATATGGCCTATGAAAGGAAATTAACCTGCTTATATATAATGATGAAAAAACGTATAAAAAATTTCTTATTCATTGTTTAGAAGTTAATTTATATATTATTCAAGATATAAAAAATACCTGTTTATAGTTATTATTCTCACCCCATTACTGTGATAAAAGCAAGAACAAATAGTTCAATTAATACTGTATGAATGAAACTAATACATTTTGATTATTTAATCTTCCAATATAAAGAACTAATACAAACCCACACACACACACACAAACACACTCTCTCTCTCTCTCTCTCTCTCTCTCTCTCTCTCTCTCAGCGTGTTAGGGTGAGTGACACATCAATTACACTCTTCTGACAGACTTTACAACATAAACACCTGCACATTTTTTTTTTCCTCCCTTGAAATCTGACGAACGGACGCCGGACTCACCAAGACTGCCACCCTCAAGTGATGTACGTGAGAGATTGTATCAGTGTGTGTGTGTGTGTGTGTGTGTGTGTGTGTGTGTGTGTGTGTGTCGCGAGGTGGTACTGATCATTATCTCTATAATTTAAACCTCCTTGTTTTTGTTATTGTTGTGTGTGTGTGTGTGTGTGTGTGTGTGTGTGTGTGTGTGTGTGTGTGTGTGTGTGTGTGTGTGTGTGTGTGTGTGTGTGTGTGTGTGTGTGTGTCTTTAGTGTGAATGTCACGTAAAAAAACAATGTAAGGTATGCAGAATGAAATATACTCTGCCATATAATTTGTTGTCCACATATATTTGTATTCAGAGAGAGAGAGAGAGAGAGAGAGAGAGAGAGAGAGAGAGAGAGAGAGAGAGAGAGAGAGAGAGAGAGAGAGAGAGAGAGAGAGAGAGAGAGAGAGAGAGAGAGAGAGAGAGAGAGAGAGAGAGAGAGAGAGTATATGTAGGTATGTACGGAACTCAACACCAACAAATCACACGCACATCTGAACATTAATCGCTAATCAACTGAACTTTTTTGTGTATTAGTAGCTTAATTAGTCTGCACCCACAATGCTCTGCGGGCCATGGGAGGCAGGTAATTAGAGCTGTGACCTTGTGTGTGTGTGTGTGTGTGTGTGTGTGTGTGTGTGTGTGTGTGTGTGTGTGTGTGTGTGTGTGTGTGTGTGTGTGTGTGTGTGTGTGCTTTTCCTTATTTTCCTTCTCTTTTTCCTCTTTCATGTCTCCCCTCATCCTTTTTTTTAGACCTCCTTCATTTCCTAGTCATTCCTGTGTCTTATTTTTTTTTCTTTATCTCTCTCTCTCTGTATATATATTTCTTATCTTTTTCATTCTTTCTTTCTTTATTTTCCTCTGAATTTCTTCTTTCTTCGACATTACTTCTCTCTTTATCCTCCCCTCCTTTACTTTCCTATCTATGTCTTTTTCCTCTTAAGTCTCCCATTACTTTATACATTCCAATCTTCCTTTCTTTGTAAAAATTCTTCTCGCTTTCCTTTTCTCTCACACTTTTCTCCTTTTCCTCTTTTAAACCTCGTATGTTTTCCTGTCCTACTATCTTTTTATTTTTTTCTACCCACCCCAAAAAAAAAAAAACTTTTCCTCTCCCTTCCTGTACTTTTCTAACCTCCATATCTAAATAATTGTAAAGCTTAAGCCTCCTCCTTTAAACCCCAACATATTCCTTTTCTCCTTTTCTCTCTCTCTCTCTTCTAAACCTTCTAATTTTTCCTATCTTTCAATCTCAGTGCAAAAATTCCCTTTCCATTTCCCTTCCATTACCTTCCTACATATTTTTTCATACCTCTTCCTTAAAAAAAAACGAAAAATAGAACACACACACACACACACACACACACACACACACACACACACACACACACACACACACACACACACAGACATACAAACTCACCGTATTTGCTTCTCTCGATCTCCTCAGCGAAAAACTTCTCTATCTTATCCGCGAAATGTTTCTTGATGCAGAAGATGACGCCGATACAGCCCATCACCACGGCCACGGTCATCAGCCCTAACCAGAAGGGTTCCTCAAACACTCTCTCGGACAGCGGCTTGTAGGGAATTCGCAGCATCCTGTGTTGGCACCGATCCCCTGTGGTGGCGGAACAGAAGGTTAGGTTACGATTGTCTATACTTGTCATTGGTGGTGTTGGTAGGTGGAACGTTGATTTTTTTCATTCATATATGGTGGGTGTTGTGTTCAGCTTGTTTTATCGTCTATGCTTGTTATTTATGGTGTTTTTAAGTGGTGAGTGTGTTGTTTAATCTTTTATACTTGGTTCTTGTGTGTTCAGTTTGTTTTATCGTCTATACTTGTTAGTTCTTGTGTTTTTTAGTGGAAAGTGTGTTGTTTAATCTTTTATACTTGTTACTTGTGTGTCCAGTTTGTTTTAACGTCTATACTTGTTAGTTGCGATGTTGGTGTGTGGAAGTTTGTTTTATCGATTGTGGTTTTCTCATGTTGTGTTGAGATGTGGAAAGTTTGTTTTTTATATATGTTACCTGTGGCGTTGAGAAGTTCGAAAGCCTTTTTTTTTTCCTACCCCTTCAAAGCTAGACATGTTTTCCTATATTTGTGTGTAAAATTTCTTCCAACTATTTTTCCGCAGTGTTTTGAAATGGTCCTTTGATCTAGAAAAGACAAACTTGACCTGCTGTTCTCATTTTCTTTCCTCCACATCCATGGATTTATTCTTGATTCATTTACTTATTTGAAATTTGATCTGTTTAGTGTTGTTTTAATTACTGGTTCTTTCTTCGTCCATTTTGTCGTCGTCCTTGTTGATTTTACTGCTATTGTTGTTGTTTTTGATATTGCTGTTATTGTAGTTGTTGTTACTGTTATTGCTACTGTTGTTGTTGTTTTAGTTATCATTACTGGACAACACTAGAAAAAATGTCTAAAATTATGTACATGATGCAAAATTAAACAGTCGTAAGAGAGGTTTGGATGAAGAGTGGAGGTGGCAGAGACATTGAAGTGGAATAAGGACATAAGAATGGATGGCTCGATCGCTTTTACTTTGATTTTTCTTTCCCGTGTTATTCTCCCTATTTTGCAACAACTCTCTCTCTCTCTCTCTCTCTCTCTCTCTCTCTCTCTCTCTCTCTCTCTCTCTCTGTTCTTTTATTTCCTTACATAAACTATTAAACCATAATAAACAAGATATTTTTTTCAGTGCTGGTAATGGAAATATGACTATAAAGAACACCTGCAAACTTGATGAAAATTCTGTTAAAAATATGTGAAGAAATTCTGTCTCAAATAGAGTAGAAGGTGACTGGAATAGACTCAGTAAAGAGGCTGACAATTCTAAGACACTAGGGATGGAGTGGAAGGTTAATAAAAATTTACACAGGGATATGATGATGATTTTGGACATAATGATATATAGGAAGGTGTCTCATACAGGGACTGATTGCCACAAAGGACCTACTGGCGTCTTGGAACTTCCCTCCTCCTCACCACCACCACCTTCGTTTTATTCTACGTGGTGTTATCATTATTATATATTTATTTTTTTCATGGAAGTATTACATAAAAGACTTCTTGTTTTGATATCCATGAATATTTTTGGCTTCCGAACTGCTCATCATCATCATTATTACACACACACACACACACACACACACACACACACACACACACACACACACACATCCATACAAACCTTCGTCATCAACATTTCTGTCTTAATATACATATTCCTAATCACAGTGCCTATGCATTAGAATGAGGAGGAGGATGAGAGGAGGAGGAGAAGGAGGAAAAAGAAAAAGAAGAAGAAAAAAAAAGAAGAAGAAGAAGAAGAAAAAGAAGAAGAAGAAGAAAAAAAAAGAAGAAGAAGAAAAAGAAGAAGAAGAAGAAGAAGAAGAAGAAGAAGAAGAGGAGGAGAAGGAGGAGGAGGAGGAGGAGGAGGAGGAGGAGGAGGAGGAGGAGAGAGAGAAGTTCTTTTGGTCGATGAATGTTATTACTGATGTAGGAGAGGAAGGGAAAGAAGAGGGAAAAAAATGAGGTGAAGTGATGTGAGGGTAGATAAAATGGGAAATGAGGACCGAGAGAGAGAGAGAGAGAGAGAGAGAGAGAGAGAGAGAGAGAGAGAGAGAGAGAGAGAGAGAGAGAGAGAGAGAGAGAGAGAGAGAGAGAGAGAGAATCCTACACATCCTATTTTACCCACATCCACACACACACACACACACACACACACACACACACACACACACACACACACACACACACACACACACACACACACACACACACACACACACATGCACACACACTTAACCCCTTCCTTCCCCCCCAGTCCCTAACAACACACACCTTCCCACCACGCATGGCACTGGCAGTGAAATGTGTGGTTGACAGCAGTGCAGGTGCCGCGGCTTTGGCAGGGGTCACCATCGCAGGGGGACACGCGAACCTGGCAGCGGGGTCCGGAGTAGCCAGGATCACACACACACATAAACCCCACCTCGCCCTCCGCGGCCTGGCATCGTCCGTTCTGGCAGGGGGACATCTCGCACCACGTCACCTGTTGGGAAAGGCAAGGTTGGGAGTGACTTGCTAATCGGAAATCTCTTACTCATTGGGGAAAAGCAAGGCTAGTGGTGACGTGCTGATGGGGAAATTGATTGGGGAAAAGGCAAGATTATAGAGGTGACGTGCTGATGGGGAACTTCTAACCCAATTGGGAAAGACAAGGTTAGAGGTGATGTGCTGATGGGAAAATTGACCTGATTCGGGAAAGGAAAGGTTAGTAAGTGGTGACGTGCTGTTGGGAAACCTCTAACACGATGGGGAAAGGCAAGATTAAGGGCTTGTATTCTCAAACACTTCAATACTTCACCTCCACTGTTTCAAAAGGTTTTATTCAAATCTTCGCGTGTTTTCAGAGATATTTTTACGATTCTAGAGGCAGAGTGACAAGATTTATTCATTATTAACAGAAGAAACACTCTTGAAAACCCCGCTGATCATCCCTGCGGCCTTGGAAAATAGTCGTGGTGAGAGAGGAAAGCATTTCTGAATACTGACCTAGGAATGACATGTTAATGGGTATACATCTTGCAGCTTTCCTTATGCTACTAAGATCTTATGACTCTATGAAGTCCAATAACAGTTCAAATCTGCAAAATAGCTTCAGAAATAAAACGAAAATGTCGCATGAGAGGTTTACAGGCAACATAAAAACGATATCATATCTCGTCTGTCTCAGTACTAGAGTGTGAAAGGAAGGGAGCCCTGTGAGAGTGAGAGAGGCAGGTAAATGGTGGCTTGAAAAGAGAGGGAAGGGAGGATTACTGGATGGAGGGTGCGAGTGAATGAAGGAAGAAGTATGGATGCAGGAATGTAAGGGGGTGGTGGCAGTGGTTTGGGAGGAGTTGGAAATTGAGAGTCTGAATGGGAAAGGAGAAAACTGCTGAGAATCATGGAGAAAGGAAAAAAAATGGTGAAAAAGATGATAGGTGAAGGAGGAGGAGGAGAAGGAAGAGGAGGAGGAGGAGGAGGAGGAGGAGGAGGAGGAGGAGGAGGAGGAGGAGGAGGAGGAGGAAGAGGAAGAGGAAGAGGAGGAAGAACAAGAATAAGAGGAGGACAATGATGACGACGACAATAACAAAATAAAGACAAATGAAATAAATAGGTAAATAAACAAGTGAATTAAGGGGATACCACACATGTATATCCAATTTTTTCCAGGGTGTATTTAGAGCTAAATTCTTATAACCATTGTGTTTCTCATGAGCATTTACATATTCTGGCCAAGTTTCATAACTTTTGGGTCATAAATAGTATATATTTTAATTGTTTTTACATGCGGTCATATAAAATTCAATTTAAAATCAAAGATTTCTTTCTTTGATGAGATATTTATTCCAGCGTATTCTGAAGACATTCAGCAATGAGACTGAAATTTCTCCTATCACTCCGAAATATGTTAAAAATGCCACTCGGAAAAAGATATAACTTTTTTTGCCTCATTCATGATTTTTTTGCAAGTCGCGTAATTCTTTTTTGTACAAAATCGTTCTATACTTTTATACATATGTATTCATGCAAAAAGTGTGCAAAGTTTCAGTTCTGTATTACAAAAAAGACAGGAGACATTGACCATGGAAGTGGGAGAAATGTGTTTTGAGAAAATCACGAATACACTTTATTTTCTTACAAGGCTTGAATGACAAGTTACTTTAGTGTACCCTTTTTTTTATACGACCTCTAGAATATGTAGATGATAGAAAACGTGAAGTGACAATGGTGATCTATAAAAAAAAAAAAAAAAAAAAAAAAAAATTACACGAAAAAAAAATATATATTTATATATACACACAAATACACCACACATGTTGACACACACACACCACACACACACACACACACACACACACACACACACACACACACACACACACAGACTGTATGAGTATGCTGTGCAGACATTGTGTGTGTGTAATTCACCTCCTTCACCTCGGTCGCCTACTGGTCACCCAGCCAGTCTTCCCCATTACGGAGCGAGCTTAGAGCTCATAGACCGATCTTCGGGTAGGACTGAGACCACATCAACACACTCCACACACCGGGAAAGCGAGGCCACAAGTGTGTGTGTGTGTGTGTGTGTGTGTGTGTGTGTGTGTGTGTGTGTGTGTGTGTGTGTGTGTGTGTGTGTGTGTGTGTGTGTGTGGCAGAGCTGGCCTATTGCGATGCAGCGGCTGGGATGGGGCGCGAAAGCGGTAGCTTTTGGAGGGCAGGGAATAGGTTATATGGCTCAGATATGTGTTTCACACTTACCACGTTGTAGTTCTATGGCAAAGGAAATATTTTAGCACAAAAATGAAAAATGTCAAAATGGAGTGATTTTCGTCAATTATCTGTGTGGTATTTAAGTGAAAAAACAAGAGACAGAGAGAGAGAGAGAGAGAGAGAGAGAGAGAGAGAGAGAGAGAGAGAGAGAGAGAGAGAGAGAGAGAGAGAGAGAGAGAGAGAGACACACACACACACACACACACACACACACACACACACACACACACACACACACACACACACCGTACATTCCTCACCTGACAGAAAGCGCCGGTGAAGCCTCCCGAACACAGACAGGAGTGGTTGGTTCCCTTCCTGACACACGCGCCCTGGTTCAGACACGGAGAAGGCTCGCACCACGCCACGCCAGAAGTCCGCACAGCCACCACACCCGCCACCACGCCCCCAGCTGCGCCTCGAGACCTGTTCAGCCACTCTGGGATCTGGGGAGAGATGGCTACTTAGATATATATAGATAGAGATATATAATGAAAGACAAATAGATAAGTAGATACACTAATAGACTGATAGATAGACTGATAAGAAAGTAGATAGATGGACGGATAGATAAATAATTACATACATAGGTAAATTAGGAATAAAATTATGGGAGAAGGGAAAAATAAGTAAAAGAAGTGTTTAGGAAGACAGAAAGAGGAAGAATGGTACGAAAAGAAGAAAGGGAAAATTAAAAATGAAAGAAAAAGCAAAGAAAATGCAACAAATGAAAGAAATTAAGAAAAAAAATAAAAAAGGAAAAAAAAGGAAAGGTATATAGAGGGAAAGAAAAGAAAAATGTAAAGGAAAGAAAGAAAGAAAAAAGTGAAAATGGAAAAAAAATGTTGATAGATTTTTTGAGGTAGGATAACAGTACCAACAGTAACTACAATAACAACAACAGCAACAACAACAACAACAACAACAACAACAACAACAACAAAAACAGAAGATAAATAGATAAAAACAAGAAGAAGAGGGTGAAGTATAATAATAATGATAATAATAATAATAATAATAATAATAACAACAACAACAACAGTAACAACAACAACAACAACAACAACAACAGCAACAATAAAAATAGAAGATAAATAGAAACAAGAAGAAGAAAAGTATAATAATAATAATAATAATAATAATAATAATAATAATAATAATAATAATAATAATAGTTATAAAAATAAGGAAAAATGAGGAAAAAGAAGAAGAAGAAGAGCAAAAGAAGAGAAAGGAAAGAGAGAGAGAGAGAGAGAGAGAGAGAGAGAGAGAGAAATACAACTAGTACACTTTAACATGATACTATTTGCCATCTCTCTCTCTCTCTCAAGAAAAATACGAAAAAGAAAGTAAATGACAGAAAATGGAATAAAGAAACACTAGAAAAGGAAGTAAACAAACAAAACATAAACGGAGTAGAACGAACACACTTACAAGTACTAATCAATTCAACAAGTTAATAAAAAAATAGATATGTAAACTCTATTCATCCTCGTCCCTTTGAACAGACTGGGAGGAGGAGAAGGTGGATGAGGAGGAGGAGGAGGAAGAAAAGGAAAAGGATGAGGATGAAGAAGAGAAGGAGGAAGAATATAAAAATCAGGCCATTCACTTACCAGGAAGGATACTGTAGGATATACTGAAGGAGGACACTGTGGAGGAATGTCCTGCAGGAGACGATGACGAAGATGATGATGAGGATGATGAAGACTCGTCAGCAGGTATTGGGGAGTCAAGTAGCTGCCCTGTCGATGGTGGTCGTGGCTCTGACGCTGCGCTGACGTGGTCGTGGAGGGCAAAGTCGTACAGCACTGCATTGTGGGAGTGTAGCGGCGCGTCGTTGGTGGACGTGTAATGCATCGGGGCGCCGTGTAGTTTGTCTGAGGCTGTGCGTATGCGTGTGGTGGGGATGGTGGTGGAAGAGGCAGTGGTGGTGGTAGTGATGTGGTATGTGGTTCGTGGCGGTGGAGGGGAGGGAGGGTCAGTGGTGGGAAAAGTGGGTAGCTCGGAGGCTGGAAGGATTGGAAGAGGAGAAGGCTGAGGAACAAGAGGAGAAGGGGGAGGTGGGGCAGAGCGGCGGCGGTGGAAGGCTCTGTGATAGACAACAGAGGAGGTTGGCGAGGAAGAGGAGGAGGAGTTGAGGGGCACGGAGGCATTACGTGTTTGAGACTGAGGGTACTGAGTAGGGGTAGAAGCAGGTGAGGCTGGGCGGGGCGGGGCACGGTGCACCTCCCTAACCAGCAGAGTATTGTAGGTGGAGCGAATGGTCAGCTGGCTGGGCTCCCCTGGCGACACCCGGCACACTCTCCACACAGCACCGCGTCCTCCTGCGTAGAAGTCCTCCACCTCCACGTAGTCCTGCAACACACACGCACACAAATACACATAGGTTTATAGTCAGTTGGTCCATAATCGACTGGTACTCAGGTCATCTGGTCCACAAGTCAACTGATATTCTAGACAGGTGATCTACATACACCTGTATTCTGAAACGCTTTGCTCTCTCACCACGACTATTTTCTAGAGCCAAAGAGATGATTGGCCGGATTCTCAAAAAGTGTTTCTCCTGCTAGTGACGTAAAAATCTTGTCAATCTGTTACTGTAACCATAAACAACACACTCAAAAATATAACTTTAACTACAACCTTCTGAATGTAGTGGAGGAGCGGTGAGGAAACATTTCAGAGTATGATTCTTAGATGAATGGACAAATATTATGGCATTTGATGATAAATATTGTAACAGATGGATGATTTAACGATAGCAACATTAACTGCAGTACTATATCAATAAGGCAGATAACAATTTTTACACAATTAATGATAGCCCATGTATATTATTATTATTGTTATATCATTATTATTATTATTATTATTATTATTATTATTATTATTATTATTATTATTATTATTATTGTTATTATTACGTACTCTGGTTATAGAACACAAATAACGCCTTTTTATCTTCTATTCCAAACTATGACGTAACACACACACACACACACACACACACACACGACTAATGGACTTCACACACGTGGCTAATAGAATGCACACACATCTATACACGTACATACACGCTCTTAATAGTCTACACACACCCACACACACACACACACACACACACACACACACACACAGGAAGATTGTTGTTGAAGGAGTGAAGAATGAGAATAAAATAAGGAAAAAGAGAAGGAGAAAGAAGGATGGTGGACGAAAGAGAGGCGAGCAGGATGGGGGAGGGGAAACAGGGGAGGGAGGAGAAAGATTAATCAGGATGGTGTGCATGAGGGGCGAGAGGGGGGTGTGTTGGGGAAGTATAAGGGGGTTGGGGAGGAAGGGTTTGGGTGGAGGGGGCGATGAGAAACTGCAGGAAGACATGCATGGTTGTGGTGGTGGTGGTGGTGGTGGTGGTGGTGTGAGGGTTGGGAAGGATAAGAGTAGGGAAGAGAGGAAGCAGAAAGAAAGATTATGGGAAAAAAGAGAAAAGAGAAAGAAAAAGAGAAAAAACGCGAGAAAATAGAAAGAAAGAGAGAGAAAGAGGGAGGAACTTGCGTGAGACACATAGATAACCTTTTAGATAGAAAAATAGAAAGATATATTAATACATACCAAGATATATACGTACATACATACATATATACACATACACTTAAGACGGCAATTAGATAAGTAAAAAGATGAATTAATTAGGTCATATATAACTGAAAGATATGGACAGATACGTATAAGGACAAAGCTATTAACCCCTTCAGTACCATGACACGTTTCATATCTATTCTGCTTACTATTTGGTGATTTTACACTACTGTCGAAAATTAGGTGGGGATTGAAATAGTGAAGACTGGCTACTAATCTTCTGACCTCCATAGACCCTTCCTAATGCAAATAAAATTGTCTAATGATACTCAAACTCATGGTAAAAATGCGTCCCAGAACTGAATGGGTTTAGAGTTAGATAAAGAAATTTGAACGATAATGAATAAAAGAATATAAGAAAACGTATAAAGGTGATCAGTTGAAATAGCGAACCGTGTTTCATATAAGGTGGATTTCACGTGTAAGTCTGATCGCTTCTCGAACCTTCCCTTATTTCTTTGTGTTCTTATTGAAACCAAGTAGTAGATCGTGACCAACAACATAGAGTGAGGAGAGAGTAAAGAATAAAGCGTTCATGGATTATACAACACTGACATTGGTAAACACTATAGAGAGAGAGAGAGAGAGAGAGAGAGAGAGAGAGAGAGAGAGAGAGAGAGAGAGAGAGAGAGAGAGAGAGAGAGAGAGAGAGAGAGAGAGAGAGAGAGAGAGAGAGAGAGAGAGAGAGAGAGAGAGAGAGAGAGAGAGAGAGAGAGAGAGAGAGAGAGAGAGAGAGAGAGAGAGAGAGAGAGAGAGAGAGAGAGAGAGAGAGAGAGATAATTCGAAAAAAAAAATCAACCAAAGGATTTACAAACGTCGATGAAACATATCAACATTTTCAAACATGGCACGAAAATAATAAGTACTCGTGAATATATAAACCAATAAAAATGAACAAATAAATAAATAAATAAATAAATAAATAGAAAATAAGATATATACATGTAAATAAATAAACATGGAACGCGTGGAAAAGCTGTGCACATTTTCAAGTTAATTTAAGTTTTTATTTATTTATTTATTTATTTTTTTATATTTGTCATGTGGAAGTGACTGGGAAAAAAAAAATTGCGCACTCTCAAAACTAATGTAGAAGAGTTTAATTTGTCATAATATTTAATTGCAGTTTAAACGATTATGGTCATATATATATTTTCTCTCTCTCTCTCTCTCTCTCTCTCTCTCTGTGTGTGTGTGTGTGTGTGTGTGTGTGTGTGTGTGTGTGTGTGTGTGTGTGTGTGTGTGTGTGAGAGAGAGAGAGAGAGAGAGAGAGAGAGAGAGAGAGAGAGAGAGAGAGAGAGAGAGAGAGAGAGAGAGAGAGAGAGAGAGAGAGAGAGAGAGAGAGAGAGAGAGAGAGAGACTTTCCTACCTTCTGTATACATATGTACACTCTCTCTCTCTCTCTCTCTCTCTCTCTCACACACACACACACACACACACACACACACGCACACACACACACAAATTGGTCCCTCCTGTAGGTCGTCTGCTAATTGGTTTTGTATCAAATAAACAACCTGGAACAAATAGTGCGGGAGGAGTGATGGGAGGTTGTAAGGAGAGGGCAGTGGAGAGAGAGGGCATAGCTGGATGGGAAGAGAGGAGAGAAAACACCAAAAACACCCCAAAACACACAAAAACACCCTAAAACGCTCTAAAACACACTAAAACATCCTCAAAATACCCCAAAATACCAAAACACCCAAAAACACCCAAAACACACACAAAACACCCAAAAGCGCTCCAAAACACACTAAAACACCCTCAAAACACCAAAAACACCCAAAAACACATAAAAAATACCTCGAAGCACCTTAAAACACACCAAATTATCACCCTCTCTTCCTTACTTCCTTCATCGTACAACAATAGCCAGAACAATTAAATACTCCTTCTCCTTCTCCTCCTCTTCTCTTCCAAGCCTCTCAATTGTGGAAGGAACATCAGGCTAAGAGAGAAGGGAGATGGGGTAAGAAAAGAAAAGAGGAGGAAAAATAGGGGTGAAGGAAAGAGAGAGCGAGAGAGAGCGAGAGCGAGAGAGAGAGAGAGAGAGAATCAGATACTTTTTCTTCCTCATCTTTCCTTAGAATAAAATCCTATCCTTTCACCTTTTTCCTTACCTCCTTCCTAGATACATTACTTCCCAAGCACTCTTACGTTCAAACACCCACACACATCTAGATACACCTCCCAAAACACTTCCACTCGCATCTCGATTACTTCAAGAAAAAAAAAAAAAGATCTAGTTGAAGTTCCATAGGTTTTTCAAGCGTTTTTTTTTTTTGCAATTGTAGAGATCAATTAACAGGAATTCTACATTATTAACGGGTGAAGCACTAGTGAGAACCCAGCTGACCATCATTGTGGCTTTTCAAAATAGTGGTGGTGAGAGAGGAGAGTGATTCTTAAGCCTTCCTTTGTGTCGGAAAGCTGAGGTGAGACGCAAGGTGCTGTGCTAGGAATAAAACTGTACAGGAGAGGGTTTTTGGTGGTCTCTCTCTCTCTCTCTCTCGTCTAGATGAGTTATGTGCAAATGAAGCAAGGAATCCAGTGCTGGTCATTCTTCCATTTGGCTTTTGGAGTGTGAAGCCAGCAGTCTTTTTAATACATATATACATAAACAGAAGCTATAACGATTTCATTTCACACACACACACACACACACACACACACACACACACACACACACACACACACACACACACACACACACACACACACACACACAGGGATCAGGTGCATAATGGTTCGAACAATAAAGAAAAAAAAAGTAACATGTCCTGGAATTTCAATAACAATGCTCACAAACACACACATGAATCCCTGGCAATTGTCCTCCTTACTGTTCTGCCTCTCACTGTGACAACAACAACAACAACAACAACAACAACAACAACAGCAGCAGGAAAAATAACAGCAGCAACAACTACTACCACTATTGCTACTACTACTTCTATTGCTGCTGCTGCTGCTACTACTACTGTACTACTACTGTTACAAATACTACTACTACTACTACTACTACTACTACTACTACTACTATTACTACTACAATAACACCGACTACTACTACTACTACTACTACTACTACTACTACTACTACTACTACTACTACTACTACTACTACTACTACTACTACTACTACTACTACTTCTACTACTACAACAACAACAACAACAACACCAACAAGAACAACACCTACAACAACAACTACTACTACTACTACTACTACTACTACTACTGCTACAACTACTACTACAACTACTAAAACTACAACAACTACAACTACTACCACTACTTATACAACACTACAACCACCTTCATAACAATAATTCCTCCTTTTAGGTAAGACACTTTTATATACTACCACCACCACCACCACCATCACCACAACCACCACGCACCTGAAGGCAAGGTGAGTCAGGAGTGGCCAGGACAGCGACGTGGTGCAGGTGGAGATCAAGTTGATGTCCCAGGGGTGCAATGAGACGGCGCGTGAGGGTGGCAGCAGGCGGCGGCGGTAACGGGAAGTTAAGAGCGTGAAGTCGCCCCTCGTCTCCACCCAGTTTCAGTACCGCCCGCTGGGAGAAGGTAGCGCCTGTAGGAAAAGATGGGAGAGCAGAATGAATTTAAGCCTGTACGTGTATTCTGAGACTTTTTACTCTCTCTCTCTCTCTCTCTCTCTCTCTCTCTACCAAAGCCGCTGAAATGACAAGCCAAGTTCTCAAGAGTGTGTTTTTTTGGTGTTCATGATGTAGATATATTATTAGTCTGTCTCTAGAGCAGTAAAAACACTCCTAAAAACCGTGTCACTTCAAATAGATGCGTAGAGACTTCTGGGTGGACAGTGAAGGGCGACGCTCAAATATTTCAGATGGTCCTAAATTTGTGTGTGTGTGTGTGTGTGTGTGTGTGTGTGTGTGTGTGTGTGTGTGTGTGTGTGGTGGTTTGTGAAGAAGAGAGAGAGAGAGAGAGAGAGAGAGAGAGAGAGAGAGAGAGAGAGAGAGAGAGAGAGAGAGAGAGAGAGAGAGAGAGAGAGAGAGAGAGAGAGAGAGAGAGAGAGAGAGAGAGAGAGAGAGAGAGAGAGAGAGAGAGATGATTGATGTCTTTATTGGCCTTTAACTTTTTTTTTTAAGTATATTTACACAAGATGGATATAACAGCATTAATCAGGCCAGGTCTGTTAAGCCGAGGCTTTTTACAGACCGGTTGAATTACCTAAGAAAACAAAATACACGCCAGTGTTACACTAAGAGCTTTTGTATATACTCCAATTTTAATCACAAACCATACAAACATATATGTACAAATACACGCACACACACA
Source organism: Portunus trituberculatus (assembly GCF_017591435.1). NCBI lineage: Eukaryota > Metazoa > Arthropoda > Malacostraca > Decapoda > Portunidae > Portunus > Portunus trituberculatus. The sequence continues at coordinate 5,326,254 of NC_059270.1, forward strand.
CACACACACACACACACACACACACACACACACACACACACACACACACACACACACACACACACACACACACACACACACACGTAAAGAACACAAGAAAATCAGAACGAAATGGAGCGAGAAGAAGTGTTAGTTGGAAGTGGTATGAAGATGAAAGTAAAAAAGGAGGAGGAGAAGGAGGGGAGGAGGATGAGGAGGAGGAAGAGGAGGAGGAGGAGGAGGAGGAGGAGGCAAAGGAGATGAACGAGGAGAACAAAGGACACAGCAAAAGGACTAAGAGGACAAGAGACACTAAGAAGACAATAAAGAGAAACACAGAGAGAGGATGAAGCTGAGAATGATGATGATGATGATGATGATGATGATGATGATGATGATGATGATGAGGATAATGAGCAAGAGGAAGACGAAGAGAAGACGTACTTACCGGTGGAGTATTTAGCCTGGAATCCCCGACCTCCTCCCCTCCTGGTGGTGTGTAGTACGACGCTGAGGGAGGCACCGTAGGAGACGTAACTGAGCCTCTCCACCTCTCCGCTGTCCAGTCGCCCGCACAGACGAACTGACTCCCCCTGGCCAGACCCCAACACCACCTGCCAATACCACAACACGTCACACACAAAACCTTATTCAGAAACGCATTAATCTTTCACCACGTCTATTTTCCAAGGCTACAGAGATGATTAGCCGAGTTCATTAACCCCTTCAGTACCATGATGTGTTCCCATATTCATTCTTCTTTCTATTTGGTGATCTTATACAGCTTCAGAAACTCATGTGGGGGATTTAGATAGTTAAGACTCTAGCCATTAATCTTCTGACCTTCATAGACACTTCCTAATGTCTATAAAATGGTCTAATTGTACACAAATCTCAAGGCAAAAATGTGTCTCAGTACTGAATGGGTTTATCTTGCTAATCTGTCACTAGAAAAGCAAAATTACTCTTGAAAATTCGTGTTATTTCATTTAAGGACGTTTTGAAATAGTGGAAGTGACAGATCTCATCAACACCTATCAACACTACACACATATACGCAATTTTTCATGAGCTGAGGAAATATTGCAAAAAAACTAGTCAATGCTAACATCACCAGACACTACCATGAACACACACTTTTTTTTTCCTTGCGACAAGAGAAATATCTTCACAAACAACGATACAAACTTTTCGTCATACTTAAGTTGAACCACATGCGTAATAACACGTTTCTATTTTCTATGTAGAGCGGAAATATTAATACACAACACTCCTTACCTTACGTAAACTATTTTGACACACAAACATACGTGACACACTTATCTTTATCACATGCAACACATCAGTATAAGCAACACTCCTCATTACGATACATTTAGACACAAACACACGTCACTCTCTTTACAATATCACACGCAACACTTCTCGTCTTTCAGGACATAAGGATAAAAAAGTAGAAAAAAACCCTAACTATCATACATCCTCTTGTTTCTCTCATGTCACTTCTGAAGACCATAGGAGATCGTTCTTCATGGATTTTTGAAGCACTAACTTACAAAAGCGTGCAGTATTCGTGTGTCTTAGCGTCTTTGCACATCAGTTCGTTACTTGTTTGGCTATGAATACGGTCGCTACTTTTTTGAAGCTTCGCTATGACACGATGATAAATTTCCCTCTTACACAAACAAATATTACACTACAACGAAAGTACAGAATAAATTGTGAGGCTAAGAACACAATTTAATCACTTCAGTAGCAGGACGCTTTTTCATATTCATTCTGCTTACTACTTGGCGATTTTATACAGCTTCGTAAACTTATGTTAGGATTAAAATAGCAAAGACTCTGGCCATTAATCTTTTGACCTCCATAGACTCTTCCTAATGCAAGTAAAATCGTTCGTTTAATCATACCCAAAAATCAAGATAAATTGCGTCTTAGTATTGAAGAGATTAAAATGAAGAAAAAAAATATCTCACTTATATAACCACAAATGAACTTTTCCTTTCATACTTTTACGGCCACAAAAAGCGGATCTAGCAAACCTTTCCCACATTTCCAAATTTTCCACCGCTATTGAAGTCATAAGCCTGTCACACACACACACATAAACACACATTTTCAATACCATCAAGGAAAAGTCAGATCCACATTTTCCAGCCATAAAACACACCTTTCTTTCATTCCCACCCGTCAAAGGAGGGAAGATATAAGCCCCCGAGGAAAGGAGAAGTTCAAAGAAGCGAATAAATCAGCCTATTGCGGGTTCTCTCAAGAAAGACGAATGGATGAATATTAGCATCAATTTGTCTTCTCGCGACCGCTTCTGTGTTCCTCCTTTCGTGAAAGTGTCTGCGCTGTAGTGTGAAAAGGGGAGGAGGAGGAGGAGAAGGAAGAAAAGGAGCAGGAGCAAAATAGGAACACAAAACAACACAATACTTCAGCTGTTACACGAGACGAAAGAAACAGACAAACTAACTCACATGTTACTTGTTATTTGTACCTCTTTTCAGTCTCTGTCTGAGGCAATAAGAGGTGAAAAAAATGAAGATGTAGTAGTACTTGTATCTATGAAATATCGGTGTGCATGTACAAGAGAGTGGGAATAGTCCAAATAAGATGAATAGTGGTTTCTTGTTGGCTGTCTAAATAACTTTGTCAGGGAGTGAAAGGTGAAGAAAACGAAGATGGACTACTTGCATTTTAGACTTATTTGGTGCAAGGAGTAGTGGGAGTTGAAGTAAGAAGATAAATAGTTAAAAAAAAGATAGACAGGCTGATGCATTTCCTAGTTCCCCATTCAATAAGTCTCTGTCGACGGTGGAAGGTGCAAGAATATGAAGACAAGTACTCCTATTTTAGATATATTGGGGCAAGAAACAGTGGGAGCTGGAATAATACAATGGGCAATACAGAGGGACAGACTGACGCATTCCTTCTCGCTCCTTTCAATATGTCTGCGTCGAAAGAGCGATAAGCAAGAATATGAAGGTCTTGTTCTCTTATCTAATTTCCATATTCTGAAACACTTCTGTACTGCACCTCCTCACTTTCAGAAGGCTCTAGATGAAGTTACACCGTTTATTAATGTTGTGTTTACTATTCTGATGACATTTTAACGAGATTTCTACATTATTAACAGGAGAAACACTCACGACAAAGCTGCTAATCACCTCTGTCGTGGTGAGAGAGCAAAGCGTTTTTAAATACGAGCCAAACATCCATCACTACAAAACTAATGCAAGAGTTCAACAATAAGGCAAGAGATGGAGGCAGAGAGGCTGATGTATCCCCTATTACATCCCTAAAAATGTCTCTGTCACAGGAGAAGGAAGGCGCAGCGACACCAAGATAGAGTACTCGCGTCAAAGATTTATTGCTTCACACGGAGAGCGGAGAGGATGAAGGCTGCTGCTCGTATATCTTGACCCTGAAGGAGACTAAAGGATGTGTGATGGAGGGAGAAGACGCGAGATGTCTTCACGGCATTAATGACTCTGGCCAGTATTTGAAAACTCTTCTGTCTGTCTGTCTGTCTGTCTGTCTGTCTGTCTGTCTATCTGTCTATCTGGCTGTCTGTTTGTCTCTCTCTCTCTCTCTCTCTCTCTCTCTCTCTCTCTCTCTCTCTCTCTCTCACTGCAACCATTTTCAAGAGTCTCAGAGATGATTGCCGAGTTTTTTAAGAGTGTTTTTTTCTTGTTAATAATGTTGAAATATTTTAAATTTCACAAGAACTGTAAAAATACTCTTAAAAATCGTATGACTTTTAGAGCCCTCTCAAAGTAACGGAGGTGCGGCGCTGGAGTTTCACAATATAGTACAGATACAGAAAGACGTTGCTCATTTCTTCAGGCTTGTCAGTGTTCTTGGCTTCTCAGACGTTACATTTCACACAGCAGCTTATATTTTTTCGTTGATGATTTTAAATACTCTGATATGGTGAGAATTTTAAAGTTCTCTGATTTCCTGACGCGTTTAACCCCTTCAATAATGGGACTCATTTTTACCTTGGGATTTGTGTACGATTAGACCATTTTACTGACATTAGGAAGGACGTATGGAGGTCAGAAGATTAATAGCCACACTCTTCACAATTTCAATCCCTCACATAAGTTTCTGAAGCTGTATCAAATTGCCAAATAGTGAACAGAATGAACATGGAAATGCGTCATGGTACTGAAGGGGTTAAATTCCTCTAATACGATGGTAATTTTAAACTCTTTTCGTCTACTGACACACTTAATCCTTTGACTGCCACTTGATACACGTTTCCCTAATTAGCATCTTTACTTGTTCTGCAGCCACATTCAATCTTTAAACTGGGTGAAAATTGTAACATCTATTAATTTTTTTATACCAAGTTGGCTTTTCACGGGAATTTATGGGCTAAAGGGGATACTTTTTTGGGGTACTTCCTATCTCAAAGCCCATCCGCTAGGAAACCGTTGCCCCGAGTGAGGAAGCCCAACTTACACTCGGACCGTGGATAGGATTCGAATCCGTGCGCTTGGAGACCCCTCGGACCCCAAAGCACACATGGTTTCACTGTACCACGGCGGCCTCCAATTTTCACCTATAACTTTCTGGCAGATGCTTACTAAAATTTCCTGTATTGCATATGGTGCTGATAAATGTCACGTACCAAAGTAAAAAGTTAAAGTTCTCTGTTCTGCTGACAATTTGAAGATCTATTTAAATGCTGACAATTCTAAGTGCTCTCTCATCTACTAACAATTTTAATTAAGCAAAAAAAAAAAAAAAAAAAAAAAAAAGAAAGATAAAATAAAAAAATAAATATGAATAAATAAATAAACAAATACATAAACAGAATAAATAAATAACCAAACCTTCTTATTTATGTCTACTCAGCATTCTTAGGCTCTAACCTGCTACTGTTACTCCGCTTAGCCATGCAACATCCGCTCACTACATGACGCTTTCCACCTATAGGATGGATGGATGGATAGATTTTGGCTTAGGCGCCGCAACAGCAAGGGTCATCTGGTGCTGCTACAATATGTTAAAAAAAAAAAAAAACACACACACACATCGTAAAGGAAAAAAAAAAAAAATTAAACGTAATTAAAAACTATGAAATTAAAAGTATCTAAAAATACAATTAAAGGAAATAGAACACTAAAATACACATTATGAAATAAAATTCACAGATTCGGGAGAAGGCCAGCTTCCCCCAGGTCTTTCTACCTATAGCCTTCATATGAACCACACTCTATACATATGTTATTATCAGCAACGTATTTTTCTTCTTTATCTTTTCCTTCTTCTGTTATAGTACTTTTTTTCAATTTCCTCTTCTTGTTCTTCTTTCTTTCTTTTCTATTGGACGTTTCCTGCTCTCTTTTACACTGCAACACCACTAATTTCAAAACGGTCAAGTTGAGGTTAATTTTCTTCTTCTTTTTCTTCTTCTCCTTTTTTCTTCTTCTGTAATTCTACTTTTTTCTTTTTCCTCTTCTTGTTCTTGTTCTTTCTTTCTTTTCTACTGAACGCTTCCTGATCCCTTTTACACTGCAACTCAGCTATTTTCAAAACGCTCTTGTTGAAGTTACAGGGCTCTTAATTTTTTTCAAGGTTCTAGTGATATACTAATAATTTCTGTATTATTAGAAGAAAAGTCCTCTTGAAAAATCGAAAAATCATCTCTGTGGCTTTTGAAAATAGTTGTGGAGAGAGAGAGAGAGAGAGAGAGAGAGAGAGAGAGAGAGAGAGAGAGAGAGAGAGAGAGAGAGAGAGAGAGAGAGAGAGAGAGAGAGAGAGAGAGAGAGAGAGAGAGAGAGAGAGAGAGAGAGAGAGAGAGCAAAACGATTCTAAATATGGATCAAAGTTAGAGGCAAGGCTGATGGTGGCAAGAGCACGCGCGTGACAACCTGTTGCTGTGGTGCTGGTTATTCCCGCCGTGAATACCTGCAGGTGACTAATTAGAGGAGAGACTAATGAGATGCCACACCTGTGCACTAATGGAAGGCCTTGCAGTGTTGCGTTGGGAAGTTTGTTGGTGAATTGTGACTTTATAGGAATGGCGATGCACACACACACACACACACACACACACACACACACACACACACACACACACACACACACACACACACACACACACACTTGCCTCCACATAATCGAGGTCACACGCCGTCTTGCTGTGGTGGTCCCCTGTGGTGGTGGGCGGTGGTGTGGGCGGGTCCCATACCTTACCTTCCACGTCCTCACTCACGCCTGTGCCGTCCCCGCCCACTTCGAACACAGAGAACTGAAGCCACACTCGCTGGCCCTCTGTTGGCGGGGAGAAAAGTGGTGGTGGTGGTGGTGGTGGTGGTGGTCGTGGTGATGATGGTTTTACTACTACTACTGCTACTACTACCGATGGTGATGACATTAATAGTGATAACAACAATAGCAATAATAATAATAATAATAATAATAATAATAATAATAATAATAATAATAATAATAATAATAATAATAATAATAATAACAATAACAATCCTACTACTACTACTACTACTACTACTACTACTACTACTACTACTACTACTACTACTACTACTACTACTACTACTACTACTACTACTACTACTACTACTACTAAAATGATAATAACAACAACAACAACAATAATAATAATAATAATAATAATAATAATAATAATAATAATAATAATGATAGAAATAAAGATGATGTTGGCAATTGTAAAGTTATGTTCAGATCATGAAAAGAGAGCAGACAGAAAAGAGGAAATGAAGAAGAAGAAGAAGAAGAAGAAGAAGAAGAAGAAGAAGAAGAAGAAGAAGAAGAAGAAGAAGAAGAAGAAGAAGAAGAAGAAGAAGAAGAAGAAGAAGAAGAAGAAGAAGAAGAAGAAGAAGAAGAAGAAGAAGAAGAAGAAGAAGAAGAAGAAGAAGAAGAAGAAGAAGAAGAAGAAGAAGAAACGAAGAAGTAGAAGAAAAAAGAAGTAGAAGAAAAGATGAAGATAAAAAAAAGAAAGAAAAGCAAGAAAGAAAAATAAAACACAAAAAAAACAATTACACTAAAAATACAAAAAATAAACAACAAAAACAAAACAAGAGAGAGAGAGAGAGAGAGAGAGAGAGAGAGAGAGAGAGAGAGAGAGAGAGAGAGAGAGAGAGAGAGAGAGAGAGAGAGGCAGCGAGAAAGAAACAGTGAGAGTGAGAAAATATGAGTCTGTGTGTGTGTGTGTGTGTGTGTGTGTGTGTGTGTGTGTGTGTGTGTGTGTGTGTGTGTGTGTGTGTGTGTGTGTGTATCTGACAATCCACTCTTACCTGGGGCGGTGATGGTGGTGGTACAGTGGAGGTCTTGCAGGTAAAAGTGAGGGAAGTTTGGCGAGGTTAGTACTCCCTGGGGCTGCGTGAGGTGGTGGTCATGGCACTCAGACATATCCACTACACGCCACTCTCCCCGCACGCCAGCGCCGCCCACGGACTCATCGGCGTGGAAGGTGACCAGAGCTTCGTTACCTTGTGATACCCAGTCAAACCTGTGACGAAGGTAAGAAGTGGTGAAGTTGGTGGTAGTGGGGGTAATGGTGGTGGTAGAGGTAGTGGTTGTGGTAAGCTAGTATATGAAGAGGAGGAACAGAGTAAATGAAGGAGAGAGAGAAAGTTAGGAGAGAAAAGGAAAGAAGGAAGGAAGGATATGGTGGTGGTGGTGGTGGTACGTAGGTATGCAGGAGGGGGAAACTGAAGGAGGAAATGAGGAAAATTTAGTAGAGAAAAGGGAGAAAGGAAGGAAGGAAGGAAGGAAGGAATGGTAAGTAAGTATATGAATGGGAAGGAGAGGAAATAAAAAAGAGAGGGAAAGTTACCAAAGAAAAGGAAGAAAGGAAGGAAGGAAGGAAGGAAGGAAGGAAGGAAAAAATATAAGGAGGAAGAAAAGAAGTAAACAAAAACATTGAAGAAAAATCAAAAGGGAAGTGGAAGAAAGGAAGGAAGAAAAGAAGGAAGGGGAAAAAAATGATGATGGTTGTGGTGGTGGTGGTAGTATTATTTTAAAGTAGATTTATGAAGGAAAGAGTTAAGAAGGAAGAAATAAGGAAGGAGGGAGGAAGGAAGGAAGGAAGGAGAGAAGATAAGAGAATAAGGGAACAAAAAACGAAAAAAAAATGAAAATAATAACGAGAGACAAACAAATATAGAAAAAATAAATGAAAGAAAAAGAAAACTGAAACAAAGGAGGAAATAAAGTAAAGTAAACAAGGAAACAAGATACAAAGAAGAGAAAAGGAAGAGAAATTAAGAAAGCCAATTCATGAGCAAAAAAAAAAGAGTAAGAAGGAAGAAAAAAGAAGTGAAAGAAAATCAACAGAGGAAACGAAGGAAAGAGGGAAGGAAAGAAGGAAGGAGGGAAAATAGAAAGTTGGGGAAAAATGAGGGAACAGAAAACGAAAAAAAAATGCAAAAAAAATAATGATGAGAGGAAAACGTAAATTGCATAAGAGAAAAAAAATATAGTAGAAAACAAGGAAGAACTCAAATAGTGAAGTGAACAGGGAAACAAGAAAAAAAAGGAAGGAAAAAAGGAAGAGAAATGAAGAGATGAAAAAAGACAATAGGAAAATCACCAAATTCGAGAGGTAAATGGCAATAGTGGTGGTGGTAGTAGTGGTGGTGGTGAAGGTGGTGATGGTGGTGGTGGTGGTAATGGTGATAGCAGCAAAGAAAGAATACATCAGTTTCTAACACACACACACACACACACACACCAGTTCCCAATGTTTACCCACACACTATCCATACAATACCCACTCTCCTCCCTAACTCATCTACCCTCCCATCAACCTCCTCCCTGCCTCCTCCCACGCTCACTCCCACACACACTAAAAGCTATGAACATTGGCTGAAGTCCCTAAGTACATAATTTTGGAAGGTACCCAAATCATCATCCATATAAAAGGGTACATTACCGTGTGTGTGTGTGTGTGTGTGTGTGTGTGTGTGTGTGTGTGTGTGTGTGTGTGTGTGTGTGTGTGTGTGTGTGTGTGTGTGTGTGTGTGTGTGTGTGTGTGTGTGTGTGTGTTTATTCACATGATCAATTGTGCTTACTCTCTTGACGTTTTCAGGATACAATATTATTATTATTAGTAGTAGTAACAGTAGTAGTAATAGTGGTGGTAGTAGTAGTAGTAGTAGTAGTAGTAGTAGTAGTAGTAGTAGTAGTAGTAGTAGTAGTAGTAGTAGTAGTAGTAGTAGTAGTAGAAGTAGTAGCAGTCTCACACGTCCATCAGTCTTACTATCCTACTCCTTCTCCTCCTCCTCCTCCTCCTCCTCCTCTTCTTACTCCTCCTCTTACTCCTCCTGCTGACAAACTTCCTATAAATAAACCGTCTTTTTTATCCAAACAAATTACGTGAGGATGACAGTTTGGTGATCGGCTACTGGTAAACTTTCTGGATAATTAACGTTACTTTGGTGCATTTCTGGCGTACTGAAACTTACCTACCTGTGAAGGACTTGTTGAGCAGGATTGATGATGCTTTTTATCTCTCTCCTCCTCCTCCTCCTCCTTCTCCTTCTCCTTCTCCTTCTTTATTTCCTTCTGTCCTCCACCTGTTACTTTCTACCTATTCATTTATCTTTCTTCGTCATCTCTCTCTCTCTCTCTCTCTCTCTCTCTCTCTCTCTCTCTCTCTCTCTCTCTCTCTCTCTCCAACTGGATGTCTACCTTTTATCTCTCTTCCTCTTCCTCTTCCTGCTTCCTTCCATTCCTTATCACCGTCTGTCACCCAATTTCATCTCTCTCTCTCTCTCTCTCTCTCTCTCTCTCTCTCTCTCTCTCTTTCTCTTCTCACCCATCATATGTTTACAGTATTTCTTAACCTTCACTACTTTTTCCTTCTTCCTCCTCCTCCTCCTCCTCCTCCTCTTCTTTTTCTCCTTCTTCTTCTTCTTTTCTTCTTCTTCTTCTTCTTCTTCGTCTCCTCCTCCTCCTCTCCTTTGCGTGCCGAGTTGTTTTCTCTCAACACGAAGAAGAAATCGTGATTTTTTCCCCCTCGAGACTCAAAACAAACCGAAGAGGACAAAAATTCTGGGAGTCTCTTATATGATGGCCTGAAGTCTGTCTGTGTTTGTGACAATGTTTGTTTTACATTATATTTGTTCTGTTTCTGTGTGTTTGGCGCCATTTTTTTAACCCCTTCAGTACCGAGACACGTTTTCATATTTTCTTCTTACTCTTTGATGATTTTACACAGCTTCAGAAACTCATGTGGGGATTAAGATAGTGAGGATTCTGGGTATTATTCTTCTGACCTCCATAGACACTTCCTAATGTAAATAAAATCGTCTATTTGTACCCAAAAATCAAAGTAAAAAATCACGTCTCAGTATTGAACGGGATAACTTCTTCAGCACTGGAACCCTTCTTTACCATGAGTTTTGGGTGTGATTAGACGATTTTATTTACATTAGGAAGTATCTATGGAGGTTAGAAGATTAATGGCCAGAGTCTTCCCTATTTCAATCCCTTAATAAGTTCTGAAGCTGTATGAAATCACAAAATAATAACCTGAATGTATGGAAATGTGTCATGCTACTGATGCGGTTAAAAGGTGTTTTGTGTGTGTGTTAAGTATTGTGTGTGTGTCTTTCTTCTATATGTGATGTTTTTTTTCTTGTATGAGTGCGTTGTGTTATGCATGTGTTATTGTTTTTTTCACTGCAATGGTATCTTTTTGTGCGTTTCATGTGGTGTATGTGTGTTACGTGAAGCTTTTGCTTGAAGGGGTTAATATTATCAGTAATTCACCTGTTTTAGGCTTACTTGTGTAGGTTTTAAGGTACATATTTAAGTTGGTTCTGTCTTCGAGCAACATAAAATAGTAAAAACTGGAATAGGGTTACATTTTTCCTTTCCTTAATAATGTGTCTCATCTCCAAAAATTTAGGGGTTACGCACACACTCATTATTCTTGTGTGTGTGTGTGTGTGTGTGTGTGTGTGTGTGTGTGTGTGTGTGTGTGTGTGTGTGTGTGTGTGTGTGTGTGTGTGTGTGTGTGTGTGTGTGTGTGTGTGTGTGTGCCGGAGGTAGCTTTTCGTAAAGGACATTTAAGTATTCTGTTTCATCTTAGTAGAGAGAGAGAGAGAGAGAGAGAGAGAGAGAGAGAGAGAGAGAGAGAGAGAGAGAGAGAGAGAGAGAGAGAGAGAGAGAGAGAGAGAGAGAGAGAGAGAAATGGTTTGTACGAGATTTCTTTTCATTTTATTCTCCGCCGATTCATCTATTCATATTTTTTACACCCCATCCGTTTCTCTCTTTCTCTCTCTCTCTCTCTCTCTCTCTCTCTCTCTCTCCTACGGCCTCATCATTCCTCCATCCTCTTGTCTCTCTCCCCTGCATCCTCCTCTTTCTTTCTCTCCATTTTATCCTTAATTGATTTCTTTATCCCCTTTTTAATATCCTTCCTTCCATTTCTCTTTCTCTTTTTAATCTTAATTTCAGTCACTATCTATATATATTTAATTTTATACTCTCTACGCTCTTAACTAATTTCCTTTCTTCTTTTTTCCTTCACAACCTTTTTTCTCTCACTTTATCTCCATTATCTAATCCTACACTCTCTCTCTTCCTCTTTTTCCATCTCATATTTATACTTTCTTTCTTCACGTTTCTTCTCGTCCTCCTCATACATTTGCTTCTTCATCTCGTTTTCTCTCTCTCCTTGGCTACACTTTCATAATTTACTAACACCCAACACTCCTTCCTCCCACGCAACACTTCCTCTCCCTTTCCCGTTTCTGTCTACTTAACACACCTAAAGGAAACACTCGAATGTCTTATCCATCCAAAGCTGTTCATTATATCAACCTTCACATCTTCCCCACTGCCATAGCCATCAGTTCATACCACCGTAACCTGTCACTGTTATGTTATTGGGTTACTAATACAAGCTAGTGCAGAGTGAATGGAGATGGAAGGTTGATTAAGGATTTGCGAAAGAGTAAAGGAAGAAGTCTGTCAAATGTACGTATGTGGGAAAGCAGATTGGATAGAATAAGTCAGTAATTATCGCAGTAACAGTAGTACTATAGATTCAGTTCTGTTCGTTCTCCAGTTTGGTAATGCAAGAGTTAACCAGTCTTGTTAATCTTTCACTTCTTTCAATGCTTAACTACGAAGTTGTCTCCCTGTTGATGTACTTTTATTTTTTTTATCTTCCTGACTTCCCACTACTTTAACTGTAATTATTATCTATTTTCTCGCCTCCCTAGGACTTTATTTGTATCGAGGCACTTCCAGGACAAAACTGTAAAACACCTTTGGAACTTTCTGCTACACTATAATTTTTTCTGAAAGCGGCAATAATAAAGTGGGCTTTCCTCCGAACTATTTCGTTGTATGTAAATGTGTATGCGTCTTTAGCCAACCTCCTTCACACTCACATACAAAAAATAAGAGAAAAAGCAGATGGTAAAAATACACGAATCATCTCGACCACTACTGTGTGTATATATTATCACACACACACACACACTCACACACAGACACACACACACACACACACACACACACACACACACACACACACACACACACACACACACACACTACTAGCGAAGTGTTAGGGACGACGTGATCAAGACATCTAAGCAGCATACGTGATATGACAAAGCCCATCTTCATAATATCCTTCAGGTCGGTAATCAAGATAAGACTGGAAGTAACGGAGTCAGGGATAAAAGTTGCATAAAAATTAATTAAGAGTCAGTTTTTTTTAGTAGAATAGTTGATGGCTGGAGTAGACTGGAATAATTTGTTAGTAAAAAAGACAGTGTTGTATTCGAAGTGTTCAGAAGAGATTAATTTCTTTATAGTGATGAGAGACGAACATTGGTAGTATTTAAGACTCATCCATCCAGAAACTACTATGTGGAGATCTACTGCCTTCTTGCTTAATCTTTTACGTAGGCCTATATTCTTACACATTTCTTAACTCTCACAATAACTATTTCCCAAGGCTACAGAGATTAACAGTCAGTTTTTTTCAGTCTTTCACACTGGTCATGCAGAAGACTTATCACAAAATCATTAACCCTTTAAATACTGGAACACATTTTTACCATGAGATTTATGTATGATTAGATCATTCTATTTACATTAGGAAAGGTCTATGGAGATCAGAAGATTAATAAATACAGTTTTCACTATAAGTTTCTGAAAATCTATAAAATCACCAAATAATAAGGAGAATTAATTTGGGAACGCATCATGGTTCTCAAGGGGTTGATAAACATCTGTGAAAGTCTCAACAATTTCACCAAGGAGAATTAACTAAGCTGAGATGAGACGCCGAAACACTTAAAAAAAAAAACATACAAACCACAGTCACACATGGCCAACAAATAAGACACGAGAAACAGAACACCGTAACATGACTGACTGACTACAAAAACAACAACAAAAAAACAATAGGTAGGATATCATCTCGTAAACAAAACCACGTAACCAAGATAACACACTTCATATCCCTTTACTTCACGTCACTACTAACGTATCTGAACTTGGCTAATGTCACGTTACCTTTCCATGTGGGTGGTATGGCGGCCACAGTAGCGCACCATATCCTCCCCGGGGGCGCTCTGCAGGCCAAGATAGTCATAGAGGCAGCGGTCCTGGTACTCGAGATCCAGCTTGGTGAAGGAGAGGACCAGGCGATGGGAGGGCGGGCCGCGTAGAGTGGTGGTGAGGTGCAGGTTGTTCGGGTAGGGAGACGGGAAGTTTGGCGAGGTGAGGTTGCCGCCCTGACCCACCACGATGCGACTCTGCCGTTTCGGAGGGTCTGTCGGGGAGCGGGAGTGTGTTGGAGGGAGGTGGTGATGGTGGTGGTGGTGGTGATGGTGGTATGTGATCTCGTTGTGTGGTGTTTTTATGCTGGTTAATGATTAGTGGGGGTGATGACTGTGTGTAGCAGTAGTAGCAGTTATAGTAGTAGTAGTAGTAGTAGTAGTAGTAGTAGTAGTAGTAGTAGTAGTAGTAGTAGTAGTAGTAGTAGTAGTAGTAGTAGTAGTAGTAGTAGTAGTAGTAGTAGTAGTAGTAGTAGTAGTAGTAGTAGTAGTAGTTGTTGTTGTTGTTGTAGTTGTAGTAAGAGTAGTAGGAGTAGTAATATTAGTAGTAGCAGGAGTAGTAGCAGAAGTAGTAGCAGAAGTAGCAGTAGTAGCAGAATTAGCAGTAGTAGCAGTAGTAGTAGTAGTAGTTGTACTAGTAGTAGTAGTATTTGTTAATGTTGAAGCACTAGTAGTAGTAGTAAGAGCATTAATTAAAAGAAAGAAAAAAAAAGGCAGTTTTATCATCATTAAGGGTAACAGCAGCATTAGTGTCGAGTGTATCAGCCAGCAACGATGACGCAAAGCAGCTCACAAAGGGGAGAAAGAACGAAACTGTGAAAGAGCAACGGAAAAAGAAAAAGCATCGAAAAAAATAGTGATACAGGTTGTTACAAAAGGCAAAGAACGAGAAAAAGAAAGAAAGAAAATGTTTGTGGCAGAGAATGTGTGTTGATATCAGGGTTTTTTTTTTTTTTTTTGAGAGAGAGAGAGAGAGAGAGAGAGAGAGAGAGAGAGAGAGAGAGAGAGAGAGAGAGAGAGAGAGAGAGAGAGAGAGAGAGAGAGAGAGAGAGAGAGAGAGAGAGAGAGAGAGAGAGAGAGAGAGAGAGAGAGAGATGGAACAGAGAGAATTAGAGTCTTTCATGAAAATATTTTGTAGTAACTTCCTCATACGTACACACACACACACACACACACACACACACACACACACACACACACACACACACACACACACACACACACACACACACACACACACACACACACAGACACACACACACACACACACACCAAGGTTTACATTGCATGAGTAATAACATTTGTACACATCAGCAAACAAAAATGAGTTTAAACCGTGTGTGTGTGTGTGTGTGTGTGTGTGTGTGTGTGTGTGTGTGTGTGTGTGTGTGAGTTCCGTAAAAAAAAAAAAACTAACATACATATTTATTTAGGAGGAGAGAGAGAGAGAGAGAGAGAGAGAGAGAGAGAGAGAGAGAGAGAGAGAGAGAGAGAGAGAGAGAGAGAGAGAGAGAGAGAGAGAGAGAGAGAGAGAGAGAGAGAGAGAGAGAGAGAGAGAGAGAGAGAGAGTTATTGAGTATACAGAATTTAACGAAATAAAAAAAAAGAATTAAAGCGAACAAGCAATAATTACTATTACACACACACACACACACACACACACACACACACACACACACACACACGTGGCAAACTAACTAATGCAGAATCACGAAAAAAAGATAAAAAAGTGAGAGAAAAGAAAAACGGGGATGAAAAATGGCTAAAAGTATGACTGCAGCCTCTCTCTCTCTCTCTCTCTCTCTCTCTCTCTCTCTCTCACCTGGAACTTTTCTGGAACACACAAACCCGCCCGTCAGTTCGCAGTGGTGGGCGGTGAGGGTCATGGGCGGGTGTGGGCGTGGGTGTCGGTGTGAGGAGGACGCGGGCGGGACGGGGGCGTTTCCTCTTTCTTGCAGGCTGAGACACAAGGGTTGGGTGTCTCCTAGGGGGCGCGTCACTTCAACCCCGCCCATCTCTGAAATAGGGAAGGTGGTTTGGGTTAGGTCTCTCTCTCTCTCTCTCTCTCTCTCTCTCTCTCTCTCTCTCTCTCTCTCTCTCTCTCTCTCTCTCTCTCTCTCTCTCTCTCTCTCTCTCTCTCTCTCTCTCTCTCTCTCTCTCTTCTCCTTTTATCTTCTTTCGTTTTCCTCTTCTTTCCGATTCCCTTTCTTTTTCTTTCTCGTTAGTTTTTCGTAAATTTCCTGCTTACATGTCTGTCTCTTATATGTCTTCTGTCTGTCTGTCTGCCTGTCTGTCTGTCTTCTGTGTCTGCTCTCTCTCTCTCTCTCTCTCTCTCTCTCTCTCTCTCTCTCTCTCTGCCTACGTGAGCCAGTTTCCCAATATTCTTTTTACCCCTCTCTTCCTGCCTCCTCTTTCTTTACCTTCTCTCATAAAAAGTCAAGTTTTCAATCGTGCACATTTTTCAAGTCGTGCTTTCCTCGGCCTCTGCTCTTACCTAACGTCGAAAAGAATCAAATGAAAAAAATTAATCCCCGCTTTTGCTTCCTTTTTACTTTGCTCATTGATATTATGGAGTTCACATGTATATTTTATCGTCTATCATGTCATATTCAGTACATCAAAGCGTGTGGGTGCCTTCCTCTTCCTGTTTCTTTTCTTTCCTCCCCTCTCTCTTCTTCTTCCTCCTCCTCCTCCTGCTGCTCCTCCTCATTCTCTTCTTCTTTCTTCATTTACTCATTTGATGTTCCATTGTGTAACTTTCGGATACTTTAGGTAGTGTCGGGTGCTGTCCTTCTCCTCCTCCTCCTCCTCCTCCTCCTCCTTCTTCTTCTTCTCCTCCTCCTCCTCCTCCTCCTCCTCCTCCTCCTCCTCCTCCTCCTCCTCCTCCTCCTCCTCCTCCTTCTCCTCTTCCTCCTCCTCTTCCTCTTCTTCCTCCCTCCTCCACTCATTTAATACGTGTTCCTTTGTGTGGTAACGTTATTGTGAGAGACAACACAACACACACACACAATGGTGAGGAAAGTGAGGGGAACACCAGCTATGTTACCGCACCAGGGACTCACGACTCAGGCTCACCACGCTGTACTCACCACTTACTCA
The DNA here is from genome assembly GCF_017591435.1 of Portunus trituberculatus. Lineage (NCBI taxonomy): Eukaryota > Metazoa > Arthropoda > Malacostraca > Decapoda > Portunidae > Portunus > Portunus trituberculatus. The sequence goes on from NC_059270.1 coordinate 5,342,921, forward strand.
TCTCCATTCATTATCACTTATTAATTCATCACTCATCATTCATAATTCATCACTATCATTCATTATCACTCAGTCACTCATTCGTTCACTATTATCATTCATTCATGACTCACGTCTCCTTATCACTTATTCATTCACCATTCACTGCTTATTACCACTGTTTATTTAGTCTGCTATTATAATTTGTCTATTTTTTCTATTATTATTACTCAAGCTTGTGAATTCAGAGCATGATTTCAAAAGGATGCAAAAATGAGCACTGGAGTTGTTTTACCGTAATGAGTTCTGTGTGTTATTTTTCTTCGCTACCATGACATGTCTTCATATTCATTCTGGTTAATATTTCGTGGTTTTGTACACCTTCAGAAACTCCTATGGGGATTAAAATAGTGAAGGCTCCGGTCCATTAATCCTCAGACCTCCATAGAACCTTGCTAGTGTAAATAAAATCGTCTTATCATACCTAAAACTCGTGGTAAAAATGCGTCCCAGTAATGAAGGGGTTAAGGATCACTATCATTACTGTAAATATGGTAAGGAAATATGTAAGGTAGGGTAAGTATCAATTTTCAAAGGGTTATAAGAGAACTGTCAAAAACTCGTTACACTTAAAACGGCCTCAATTTGAACACTTTTATTGCTGATTTCTGTTTATATATATGCTGGTTAAATGTCTCTTTTTGGCTTTTTTTTGCCTTGGTCGCCTTCTTCACACATAAAAAGAGTAAATAAGTGAAAGAAGTGACGTTGCAGTTAGTGGATGAGACTCGCAAGAAGACAATCGAGAGAATAGTGAATGCTATGTTTACGAGTCACAGAGAGATCAGAGCAGATAATATAACTAAAGCTTACGAGGAAGAATGTGATAAGTGAAGTATCAAATGGTTGTATTTCCTAAAGCGAACACGTAATGGGTAAAACAATACGGTTGAAGCTCACACGCAGAAAATGTAATATCGTCGACACTATGAAAATGAAAAAAAAAAAAATATGGTTGTAGTTTAAAAGAAGAAAATAGACACGTAATACAACTGAGCCTTGTGTGAAGCATGTATACTCAATAGAAATAATATATAGTTTGGCCAGTATTCATAAGAAAGAAATATAACTGATAAAAACTAATAGTAATAAAAATAATAATGATAACAACAACAACAATAATAATAATAAAATAATAATGATAATAATAATGAAAATAATAATAATAATAATAGCAGTAGTAGTAGTAGTAGTAGTAGTAGTAGTAGTAGTAGTAGTAGTAGTAGTAGTAACAAAAACAACAAGAGCAATCTAACATGCAAAATCTTAACAAAATCCACCACCATCTGTCTATTTGCCCAAAGTAATTTACACACACACACACACACACACACACACACACACACACACACACACACACACACACACACACACACACACACACATCCTGCAGCTCCATGCGGATTCACGAGGCGGAATGCGGGAAAAAGCAAGGTGATGATGCATCTGAGTTTCCTTTGCTTCTATGTATTTACTCATTAGAGAAGGCCGTGTCCTCATTGCCTCTTCCCGCTCCTTCGCCGTGAACACAAAGGAACAATAAAAAGAACAACCTGGAGCATACCTGTTGGTATTTCTGAAGGTGTCTGCTAAGTATGGTAAAGAAACGAGGGAAAGGGCAAGATAGAGGAAAAAGAGGAAGGCAATAAAGAGAGAGAGAGAGGTGAAAGACGAAAGGGAAAAGAATAGGATGAGTCAAATGAAAGCTCTTATTTAGGAACGTTCTTTTCTCTCGCCACTACTGCTTGTACTTTCAAATGCCACTGAGGTGACTAGCCGGGTTCTCACAATTGTTACTCATGTTAATTCGTTACTAGAACCGTCAAAATGCTCTTAGAAAAGTACGTAGCTTCAACTAGAATATTTTTTGAAGTAGTGAAGGAGCAGTGCTTTTGAGAATATGATGCTAAAATGAATGGATGTAGCAAAATATGTAGTAAGAACAAGGCAGGATCCGTATTTTGAAGCTTTCTGACCTCTCACAGCACTACGTATTCCCCCACAGGCCACAGAGATGATTGGGGGGTTCTTACCGGCGTTCCTTTCATTCTCGAAGCAGGATCCTCGTTGAACTATCGTTATAATGATAAAAAAATCCTTTGAAATCTTAGTAACGTCCACTATATAGAATCCTTGTTAAAAGTTGTCGAAATAAAACTGAAAGGAGAATTTTAATACAAGCGCTTGAATACCAGAAGAAAAAATAAAAATAGTGATGTTCCTTAGCTCTTAATACTCTGAAGCGCACGGGTTCGAATCCTGTCCACGGTCCGAGTGTAGGTTGGGCTTCCTCACTCGGGGCAACGGTTTCCTAGCGGGTGGGCTTTGAGAAAGGAGGTACCCAAAAAAGTATCCCCTTTAGCCCATAAATTCCCGTCGAAAAAGCCCACATGGTATAAAAAAAAAAAAAAACTAGAGTCCTTTTTGGAAATAGCATCGGTGTGGTGTAGAAATGTTTCAGAATACGAACTTTTTTTTTTCACTTAGTCCCGGTCAGACAGTAAGTGTCCTCTGTCCTCTGCCAATATTTGTTTCAGCGTTGCCTCACTCCGTCCTTTCCTCTGTGTTTGAATTCTATCTGCCTGCCGCGTGGATAACTCGATTTAGGGATAGGCAAAGCTGAGTATCATTCTCTCTCTCTCTCTCTCTCTCTCTCGATGTGAAGAATTCTCTGCGTAGTCGCTTTGTAATTGACTCCATTTTTTATTCTTCCTCGCTTTGCTTTACGCTGTTTTTGTTTCTTTCTCCCAGTTTTATTTCCTGCTCTATTTTCCCATGATCTAATAACACTTTAACATCATACATCCTCGCACTCATGTTACTGTTACTGCTACTGCTACTATTACTACTACTTCTACAACAACAACTACTACTACTACTACTACTACTACTACTACTATTACTACTACTGCCCCATTTCATTTCCAGCAGTCCCAACGTATACATGACTGTAGTTAATCTATTACCTCACCAATCTCTTTCCAATGCCTTCACTAGGATCGTCGATGCAGTAATATCAAGCAGTAGAATTAAAAATTACGTCTACTGGAACTGGGAACTCACAGGTGTCGTTGGTGACATGGGAATGGCTGCGTAGGAAACAGGTATTGGGGAGAGGCCGCTATGGTGAAGTGCACGGCGCTATTCTATCGGTGAATGACGGGCGGAGGCTACCGGTGGCTCTGAAGCGCAACATGAAATTTCCCGGATGGTCAAGGGCCCTGCTTCACGAGGCTCAGGTACTGCAAATTCTGGCGGTCGTGCCAGGAGTCCCTCAGTTGCACGGGGTGACGCAGACTGCCCCGCATGTTCTCGTCATGAGCCGCTGTCCAGGAGTTAGCATGATGGAACTGCGGCGGCGTGGTGAAATCCGTCTCTGTCTGACCGCTCTCCTGCACCTTTGCGATGTTCTTTCAGCTGTGCATGAGAGGCGCGTCAGCCACCGAGACCTACACGGAGGCAATATTCTTGTTAGCCTCAAGAACACGGATGCTGCCGTGGTTGTGTGGTTGGTGGACTTTGGAGAGGCAATGATATGTGCAGGAGGAGAGGCACTGAAGGAAGACGAGGCGCAGGTCAGAATGCTGGCGAGGAACACACTACGTGACGTACGGCAAGACACAGACCCAGACATATTCAGGCGACGCAGAAACGCACTCACATCCCTCACTAAAAACAGCCTCGGCCTCCACCAGATCTCATCCTTGATACACACCGTTCTGCGCCGCGCCCACTCAGACACAAGAGCCGAGCAGTTCACGGCCCTGTGACTTTCATATACTAAACTCCAGTGTCGTCGCGCCCACGCATCAATGACATCCTCCCATCGTGGGATAAGGTGTGTTTCAAGACTTTTGTCTTCAATTCATCATAAAAAAAATCCAATCATTTATCGAACAGGTTGGGTGAATACGTATATATTCATAGTTACTATAAGCATCTATTAAAATTCTTTTTCCTCACTAACTCTGCTTTTTCAAATGAACAGATGAATAAAAGAAAGTAGTTGAAGAAGAGAGCGTCTGACATCCTGGAAGCATACAAAAAAGGCACGAACGGCAAGGAACTCTAGAACTCACTGCTTGTGTCTGTATTTCCAACTTGAATTCTTTAAGGAGGGAAGTTTCAAGATAGCTCTCATCTAATATATGCAATTGTCCCATTATACTTTTCTTTCGAAACAGGCAATAAAAAATTTGATTGCCCTTTGCCAGTGGAGCCCCTATATTACAAAGAAACAGTAAAAAGAAAAAGAAAAACAAAGTGGAGAAAGGAAAGAACGCGGAAAGAGAGGCAGGGCAGATGTAAAGCAAGGGCTCTTCAACCAACACACGCCTACCAACCTCGTACACTTGTTGGAACTGACGAGGAGGCGACGACGACACACTACACAGATATAATGCTTTGTTGTCACCATCCGTGTGTGTGTGTGTGTGTGTGTGTGTGTGTGTGTGTGTGTGTGTGTGTGTGTGTGTGTGTGTGTGTGTGTGTGTGTGTGTGTGTGTGTGTGTGTGTGTGTGTGTGTGTGTGTGTGTGTGTGTGTGTGTGTGTGTGTGTGTGTGTGTGTGTGAATTCCCTACTCTTGCACTTTCTCCCTCCTCTCACTTCACAGCTCAGTCTTCCCAGTCAAACACAGGAGAGCCGATCACAACAGCTTCCGCGCGCCTCACTGCCTCGTACGGTACTTTGCAACACCGCCTCCGTCCACCACACCTGCGCCCTCCTGCTAATACTCATACTCAGGCAGCACACAAAACAACTCTACTATATGTAATTCAGTATATTTCGAACTACAATTTTGTTTCATATAGTTTGCGTAATTAATCTGCTGAATTTATGGAAGTGTTAATGCTATCAAGGTTGAACACGCCAGCAAACATTCCGTGTTATAATGTACTTCAATATGTTCTTGCGCCACGGTTCATACTCGTCCTCTTCTTGGCGCTTCAACTATACTGCTTAATAGGCTCTGTTAAGACAACCATCGAAAATTTAAGGATGTCTTGAAAGCTCCCTTTTCAAGCAGATCAAATCATAGGAAGATGGAAATACATAAGCAGACAGAATATTTCAGAGTTTACCAAAGAAAGCGATCAGTGGTTGAGAATACTACTTAGCTCTAGCATTAGAGAAAAAATAGTCTTGTACAGTGAGGCAGAGGAGGAGGGGGAAGGCATGCAGTTAGCAAGATGAAAAGATCAGTGGGCATAAAAATAGCGGCAGGAGATAGTAAGAGATACAATATTGCGGAGATGAGAAAAGGGGTGAAGACAGTTATTTAGAAGAGAAAAGTTGGTAAGTCGAAAAGCTTTTGATTCCATCTTTTCTTAAAGAGCAGTATGACTGTAACTTCTCAAGCATGACTCTAATTCATATGTATATCGAATTACCTCTTCTAAAAGCAAAAGAAGCAAAGGAAAATGGTAGAAAACAAAGAATCTTTTTTTTTTTATCAATGAAGAAAACATTCGTAAGAACTAGGCTAACCTTCCTCGTGGGGTTTGGGAACACTCGGATTGAGAGCAGGAAGTGTTTAATAATACGAGGTAATATCAGCGCAGAATCTTGTAGAGCCTTCCTTCCTTTCAACAATACGCGAGAGTCATCTTGCCATTGTGCTGAGTGAATAAAATAGTGAACTTCCCTCCCCACTGACGCTCTCCTTCCATCCCCCCATCCATGGCATGTGAGGTGAATGCCCTCTCGCCTCTCGCTGGAAGACACTTCAGCTCTCAGCCAAGTGAGATAATCATGTCACCGGGACGCACCTCGTTAAACCACTAGCTCGAACAACACTGAAAACTTTACTGTCAGTGTGTGCATATCATACATGTTGAAACATTCACATTTCAACGACGACGAAAACAAAAACAAAAACAAAAACAACAACAAAACAACAACAACAACTACTACTAGTACTGCTACTGCTATAAACCTCCCTCACCTGTAATATTAAGAGGATTTCCGTCGCTCCAAGTCCAGGTGTGGGCGTGTGGGCGTAAAGAGCCGCCCACCCAATAGTGTCGGCCGCCCGTGTAGTCTGGCAGGGCGCGCAGCTGTTCCCCAAGCCACCTTGCCACCTCTTTGCTGCTCACGCGTGCCAGCTGACCCTGTTATCCACAGAAAAGAAGATAAAATTGATTAAAATAGGATAAGATGATTAAAAAGATGACAAAAAGGAAAATATAGTTCCAGAGAGAGAGAGAGAGAGAGAGAGAGAGAGAGAGAGAGAGAGAGAGAGAGAGAGAGAGAGAGAGAGAGAGAGAGAGAGACAGAGTTACGAGGAAATAACTAAACGTTAAGAGGGAGGAGAAATGAGAGAGAGAGAGAGAGAGAGAGAGAGAGAGAGAGAGAGAGAGAGAGAGAGAGAGAGAGAGAGAGAGAGAGAGAGAGAGAGAGAGAGAGAGAGAGAGAGAGAGAGAGAGAGAGAGAGAGAGAGAGAGAGAGAGAGAGAGCTACACACCTGCATGTCCCGGCAGATGTGTGTGGCGGTGGCCCAGGACACGTGGTTGAAGGGCACAACCAGGTAGCAGTGGTCTCCCAGCCTCACCTCCCGCCCGTCACCGCACCCGCCGCCTGCACGCACGCACAGACACACACAGACAGACAAAGAAATGGATAAGTGAATGATTAAATACATAAGAGAGAATAAAATGGAATGAATGAATGAAATGAAAAAATGAATAAATAAAAAATATGTAAATAGAAATGCATAACAGATACATGAATAAGAATGAAATAAAGGAATCAATAAATGAATTAACAGATCAATAAAATAAGTCAAGAGAATAAATTTGTATGTAAAGATGAATAAATATACAAAATAAATGAGAAACAAAAATAAATACCAATAGATTAATAGATAAATAAGTAAAACAAAAAAGTAATAAGCAAGAAAACAAAATGAAAGTGGGAGAGAAAACAGAATACAATATCAATAAATCAAATAAGTGTAATTATAACATTTCTGCTTACTATCATTGTTATCATCATCATCATCATCAACGCCCTCATCATCATTGTCCCCTCAAGCGACGATCTTCCATGAATCCTTCCCATCTCCCTACCGCTCCACCCTCCTGCCTTTCCAATCCCTTACTTTCAGCTAGCCTGTCCTCCCCTCACCTGCTCCATCACGGCTCTTCTTTGATATCCCTGAGTGATTTAGTTTTGGTGTCAGATTTTAATTACGTTTCAGTTAATTTTCTTCAGTCTATATAAGGTTTAATAATTTAACTGTTCGTGTTTATACAATTTTCTCACTCTTTTTTTTTTATTTATACCATGTGGGCTTTTCACGGGAATTTATGGGCTAAAGGGGATACTTTTTGGGGTACCTTCTATCTCAAAGCCCACCCGCTAGGAAACCGTTGCCCCGAGTGAGGAAGCCCAACCTACACTCGGACCGTGGACAGGATTCGAACCCGTGCGCTTGGAGATCCTTCAGACTCTAAATTAGTACACATGGTTCCACTGTACCACGGCGGCCCCTGTGTTTTTATTTTACATGCAATTTCGTCGTGTCATTGCAGAACTATTCTCTTTATAAGTATTGTGAATTTCCTGTGGGCTTTACTGCAAAATATTCATGATCTGCTTGTCAAGACTGTCCTGGTGTACTTCAAACATCGATAATGCTTAAAATGTATTCCTATGGCTAACAAACCTGTCTCTGTCTATGTACCTTTCTAATCCCACCTTTCTTCCCTCCTCTCCTTCCTTGTACCGCAACCAAACACAAAGATGAGATGAAACGCGAAAGAAGAAGGATATGGAAGACAGATAAGTGAAGAAGGAAGTGAGATAACAATAGGAATACAGAAGGAGAGAAAAATAGAAATGCGAAAAAGATCTTGTAATATAGACCTGTATTTTGAAAAGCTTCATTCTCTCACTACGTCTGTTCCCAAAAGCCACAGAGATAATTAACCAAAGCGTTTCTCCAATTAATAAAGTAAAGATCAAGTCAACCTTTTTTTATGTAAGAGATCTGGCCAAGGGCAACATAAAACGAAAAAAAAAGAGCCCACCAAGTTGCCAGTCTCCGTGCAGGTCCGAGAGAGCTAGCCAAAAAATGAAATAAATGTTTTGAAACCTCTTTCTTAACCCCTTCAGTACCACGACGCGTTTTCATATTCATTACTATTTGGTGATTCTATCAGAAACTTATGTGGAGGATTTAAAATAGTGAACACTGTGGCCATTAATCTCCATAAACCCTTCCTAATGTTAATAAAATCATCTAATCGTATAGAAATCTCAAAGTGAAAATGTATCCCAGTATTGAAAGTGTTTAATAAAGTCAAGTCATGGGGATTTGGAAATACAGAAGCAGGTAGGGAGTTCCAGAGATTACCAGAGAAAGGTATGAATGACTGAGAATACTGATTAGCACTTGCATTACAGAGTTGGGCAGAGAAGAGGTGAGAAGAAGAAAGCTTTGTCATTAGAACTATAAAAACACTCTAAAAACTTAAACTACACTAGAACATTATGAAAGTAGTCGAGGTGAGGACCAAAAACATTTCAGCTCTAAAGAAACAATACCACATCTGCCCAGCCCTGCACTTATCCTGCCCAGGCCTGAAGACCCCCGTAACTCACCTGGCCGCGCTGATACTCTTGCCCGGAAGCCAGAGTACCCGTGGGCATAGTCGCTGGAGAATGTTAGCACCACTTTGTTCCGGCGACTCTCAAAGCGTAGCAACTTCAACCGCCCAGACCAGTCACCACACCATCTCACAGAACCTCCTCTTCTTCCTCCTCCTCCTGTGCCTCCCTCAACATCTCTAGAGCCTCCTTCCCTTCTTCTTCGTCGTGGCTTCTCACTTTTACCTTCTTCATTTGCCATCACCCCTGTTTCAGCCTCATCCTCGTCTTCCTCCTCCTCCTCCAGCGTCACCCAGTCGTAGTCACACCTGTTGATGAAGAAATTATAGGTTTAGGTAGATATGCGTGTCTCCCCCCAGCGTGAGTCTCGCAGGGTCATGGACTACACACACTGCTGGAATGCCTGCCTTAAAGAGTGAGCCATGGGAAGTGCAGCGTGCGAGACTGAGTAGGAGGGAGAAGATATATTATGGCTGTGTATCATGGGCGTATCTTGACAAGCTGTGTGAGAAATGAGGAGGAGGAGAAGAAGAAAGTGGAGGTAATGGATGATGATGATGATGATGATGATGATGATGATGATGATGATGATGATGGAAATAAAAAAGAAGTCATTAAAGAAGATGAAGGGATAAAAAGAACAGTATCAAGAAAAAGATGGAAAACATGAATACCACCACTACCACCACCACCTCAACCATTACCACCACCACCGCCACCACAACGACCTACATTAACAAAAAACAAAAGAAAAAAGACAATGGAAATTTTCATAAGTATAACACACACACACACAGAGAGAGAGAGAGAGAGAGAGAGAGAGAGAGAGAGAGAGAGAGAGAGAGAGAGAGAGAGAGAGAGAGAGAGAGAGAGTTATGACCGTCACCCCGCCACGCCACACTCTCTTCACGGTGCGCTACTTATTGCAAACAGTTCGGCAGTGGACAGGGCGTTACTCTTCCCTCTTTGCCACTATTGTTAGGGTGGGACAGAGCGAACGCCGTCCCTCACTTCTATAAATTGTGGTTTTGCCTCAGTCTAGCTAAGCATTTACATTGATGGTCTCTCTCTCTCTCTCTCTCTCTCTCTCTCTCTCTCTAAATTCTAAAGGAAAATCGTGCCAAATATTGTTGTTCTGTGTGTGTGTGTGTGTGTGTGTGTGTGTGTGTGTGTGTGTGTGTGTGTGTGTGTGTGTGTGTGTGTGTGTGTGTGTGTGTGTGTGTGAGCTGTCGCCTGGTTACTTATTTGATAGGAAAAATATTATCACTTCCCCTACTAAACTCAATCTCCAGTGATGCTATTCTGAGAGAGAGAGAGAGAGAGAGAGAGAGAGAGAGAGAGAGAGAGAGAGAGAGAGAGAGAGAGAGAGAGAGAGAATATAGTATCCAGCTGTGTATTTTCTTTATTTTCGACGTATTAGTCTTGCAAAAACAATTATTATTATTATTATTATTATTATTATTATTATTATTATTATTATTATTATTATCATTATTATCATTATTTCCATCGTTATCATTATTATCTATTGCATTTATCTATTTTTACATTCTTATGCTATTTTTTTGCAGGCGAATGTCAGGGATGGGGTCAAGTGTCATCGATAATATAGGGAGGAGGAGGAGGAGGAGGAGGAAGAGGAGGAGGAGGAAGAGGAGAAGGAGGAGGAGGAGGAGGAGGAGGAAGTGGTGAAGTACGAGACAGGGAAGACATATTTGATGATGATGATGACGAGATGGAGGAGGAGGAGGAGGAGGAGAAGTGAAAGAGGAGAAGGAAGAATAGGAAGATGCAAAGGAGAAGGAAGAGAAGAGGACGAGAAGGAGGATGTGAATAACTTCGAAGAAAAAAAAGGAGGAGGAGGAGGAGGAGGAGGAAGAGGAGGAGGAGGAGGAGGAGAGAAAAACGAAGTAGATGAGAAAATATCAGAACAAATATAATAAAGAAGAGAATGAAAAGAACAAGAAAGAACAATAGAGGAGAGAGAGAGAGAGAGAGAGAGAGAGAGAGAGAGAGAGAGAGAGAGAGAGAGAGAGAGAGAGAGAGAGAGAGAGAGAGAGAGAGAGAGAGAGAGAGAGAGAGAGAGAGAGAGAGAGAGAGAGAGAGAGAGAGAGAGAGAGAGAGAGAGAGAGAGAGAGAGAGAGAGAGAGAGAGAGAGAGAGAGAGAACAAAAAGAACAGTTTGAGCAGGAGTGAAGGGGAATACAATGCTAACGGAGATTTATTAATGAAAATCACCTGAGTTTGGCGACAGGTGAGCAAGAAAGTGAATGATTCTCTGCATGCATAATATATTGTCATTGGTCTGGGAAGGAGACAACACCACCACCACCACCACCACCACCACCACACCACCACCACCACCACCACCACCACCACCACCACCACCACCACCACCACCATCATCATTAGCATTATTACCATCAACATCACTAGCGTCTTCAATCATCATTTACGAGAGAGAGAGAGAGAGAGAGAGAGAGAGAGAGAGAGAGAGAGAGAGAGAGAGAGAAAGTAGGCAGTCTGAGGACAAGAGGGTCCCGATGAATCGCAAAGTGAGGCTTCCCGTCCAGCAGAACAGGTAAACAAAATAGAATAAATACATTAATAAATGAATATATAAAATCAAGCAATAGACAAATAAATGATAAATAAATAAATAAATAAATAAATAAATAAACGCAGACGGAGATAACGACGCGGGAATCAAATTAACGAAGCGAATTTCACGATGACGATATGATTTCACGATAACGAAGCGAGTTTCACGATGACGACGCAGGAATCACGATAACGGAGCGAGTTTCACGATGACGATACGATTACACGATAACGGAGCGAACTTCACGATGACGACGAGAGAATCACATTAACGGAGCGAGTTTCACGATGACGACACAGGAATCACGATAACGGAGCGAGTTTCACGATGACGACGCAGGAATCACGATAACGGAGCGAGTTTCACGATGACGACGCGGGAATCACATTTACGAAGCGAGTTTCACGATGACGACGAGAGAATCACATTAACGAAGCGAGTTTCACGATGACGACGAGAGAATCACATTAACGAAGCGAGTTTCACGATGACGACGCGGAATCTGCAGGTGTGCAGAGTGTGTGGGGACAGTGGCGGTGCAACCCTCCAGCCCTCACACTGAACAAGAGGTCGTCACAAAGACAATTTTGACAACTCACTAACCACTGCCAAGGAAGGCGCACTCTTCTCCCCAAAAGAGGTCCCTCGCATGGCAGTGACTGTGGCAAGGTGGAGCGTAATGTTTTCTCCTCTACTGTTGAGTCCTGAAGGCGACTTTTGATGAATCACTACAAACAATTCACCAGACACTGTCACGGAAGGAGGAGCCCTTATCTCCCCATCCGGGCCCCAGTGGTGGCAGTATCTGGTGGTTGGTGCGTAGTGTTAACGATGGCCTCTTGTGTGTGAATGGCTGGAAGTGGACGATCATATCTGAATGAGGAGGTAAAGGAGGTGCGGGACTTGCTGCCCGATCCCCGCCATGGGCCCTGGCAGGAACCAGACAGCCACCCTTCCCTCCAGTACGCTCCCCCTGTCCTCCACGGGCCGGAAAAAATTTTGGATGGAAACTTTCCGAAACGACTTTTAATTTTGCGTTGAATTGTAAATCATCGTCAGTACATGAGAAATGGTGCTTGTTGACGCGTGTAAGGAAATCGGTTCATCAATGAGGCGGGGCGAGGGTGTACCTCTGAGTGTCCTGTGTGACCCTGTTTCTTTTACAACGCCAATGATGTACTTAGGGCAATGACTTCAGCTTGCCTCAACTACCTACTTGTATCAAGATAGAAACAAATAACACTTGAACGATATCATAATATGTGATGGTTAGATACAATCCCCGCTAACACTTACTGGTAACTTGCTACAAACCACGGGAACCAGGATAACCACCTGGCCTGGCACCACCACCACCACCACCCTCTCTCTCTCTCTCTCTCTCTTGTTCCCAGCCCAGCATCTGTATCATCATCAGTTTCTTTGCCTCCACTCCAGGACAAAAGCCTTCACAAACCTTCACAGCTCATATTTATCAGCTGCCAATCAACTGCCAGGCCTTTATAACAATCAAAAGACTCTACTCAATTGAAATTATATTTGTTCTTTAGGTTAGTTTTACGGTTCTAGATATACATACAGATTAGGAACAGGAAAAACACTCATAGGAACCCGACTAATAATTTCTGAGCTTAATAATGATCCATGGTGCTAAATTGCAATCTTATCCTGTGTACCATGGCAGCTGGTCTTGTGCCAGTTAAGATCGTCACCTGACCTACTTGAGTTAGCATTTCAGGTAACAGTATTTTATATTTTTAGTACAGCCTCAAAGACCACGCAAAAAAGCCAAACGATACCCCCAAAAAAAAAAAATAAAAAAATAAATAAATAAATAAACACCTAACCGGGAAAACCTAAATTCTCACGTCAACCTCTTCGAAAAACAGTCAAAATGAGCGAGAAAACTGCCCATCTGGCAATTCAGCTCTACGAATAATTTTCTAAGTCGCAGAGCTGATTAGCCAGGCTTCTAAGCGAGTTTTCCTGTTATCAATCTGTATAAATTTTGTTAATCAGTCATTGAAGCCATAAAAGCACCCTCATGTACCAATGTGACTTGTTGGGTAGAGGCATTTGAATGTTCTGAAGGTGCCGCGCAGAAGTGTCAGAATATAATCCTAGGTAGGGGCGTAAGGCGACAAGTTGTGCTCCGTTAGGTAGACGAACGCTAGTTGCACTTTGTCCACATTTGATAGCCAGAAGATCACTACATCACAGCCAGTGTGAGGTTGTTTTATGGGTCAATTTCTCTACTTTTGAAAGAAATTGACTTTGAAATTTAGGTCTGACTCTCACTGCTATACTGTGGCAGTTTTCCCACCTGATTCGGCTTTTCAAAGAATATGATTGAAATATTTCGATCACTGGCATCCTTTCGTAGTTTTCCCGCGTGAATTGGTTTATTTTTTTCAAAGAAGTTGACTGGTGTTCTCTGTTCTTCCCTTGATAGCCAGAAGATCGCTGACAAGGATGCCAGATGGGCAGTTTCTCGCCTCTTAGGAGTGTTTTTCTAAAAACTTGACGGGAAAATTGGGTGTCTGCGTGTTGGTCGTTTTTGGAGTGCTATCGTTTTGGTCCCTCCGTGATGGCTAGACGATCACTGGTATCCCTTTATAGCCTGACGATCACAGTGAGAAAGCAAAACATTTCAGAATAAAGGGTCGATTCCTGTGTCTGCCCCGCCATCAGTGACCCAGTTAACGGTTAAGGGTGGCAGTCTGAGTGGGCAGAGCGTTGAGTGTGTCTCTAATGAATGCCAGGAATTTGTGTCAATCTAGCACGCTAACTATTCTTCGTACAACCCGGCGCAACAACAAGCAGGAGTGAGGCGGAGTGAGGCGGAGTGTGGCGGAGTGTTCCTTTCACTTCCACGTTGCCTCTTATTCTGAAGTACTTCTGAGCCACTACTCCACTACTTCCAAAAGGCTCTAGTAGAATTTACATGGATTTTCTGCGGTTTTTTATGATGTTGGTGGGAATTAATGATATTTCTACATTTCTAACAGCAGTGACACTCATGGGAACCCGATTACTCATCTTTGAAACTCTTGAAAACAATGGTGAGAACGAAACATTTCTGAATACTGGCATTGCTTTTACGACAAGAGAGAGCACAGACACCCTCGCGCAGTCTCGCTCACCAATCCGAGCAAGTGACGGTACACGAAGCCAGCAGGACAAGGGCGGTGTGTCCATTGACGTGGTGTGGTGTGCTCGCGAAGCCAATGCACTGCTTCGCTCGAGGCACTCAGGAGATTAATCACGTGAAAAGCGTCATTATAGAGCTGCCTCTTAATGGGGAGCGAGGGAAGCTGGCGTAAAGGGACGGAAGTGGTTCTGTGGTTCTGGGCATGTGTTTCCATACGCCTCGAGACTCATAAGGATTGCCTTCAAGAGACACAAAGCAGGTTACTCGGGTTCTCTACAGTGTCTGTAGTAATGATGCAGATTTTAGATGATATTCAAATACCACTAGCGTTTTCATCTAAGAGCTACACAGGTTAAATTAGGTAAGGTTACGATAAGTTTAGATTGATTCGTTAATTTCACCTTTGATTTCTTCATTGCTTATAGCGATGATGTAGAATTTGGATAATATTCAAGTAACACAAGCAAGTGTTTTCATGTGACAGCTACGGAGGCTAAGTTCGGTTAGGTTAGGTTTACATACAATAAAATTCAACCCTTTCATTTCATCCCTGATTCCTTTACTGTGTAAATTACGATTTCATAAACAAAAAGTATCATATTTTTACCGAGAAATAATAACAGTAGGATAATTCTGATCAAACTCGCCAGCATCATGTCAATAACCGTGAAGCACTAACACTAAGGCAGCTTCTTCCGGGCAAGCGTGGTGAAAGGAGTCGAGATGAGGCGGCGAAGCGGTAGAGAATATGGTCCTGGATTCTTTCAATAGGACGAGTCATTGTGGCGAGCGAGGGGAGTTTCCTTACAAGCACAGTTATCGGATGAGATGGAAGCCTCAATAGTGACAATAGGAAGAAGAAAAAACATCATTGTTAGGTTTCTGGCACACACACACACACACACACACACACACACACACACACACACACACACACACACACACACACACACACACACACACACACACACACACACACACACACACACACACACACAAACACCTGAGACAAGACAACAGGACGAGTGTGAGGGATAAACGTGGCACTTCTTGTATGACGGAAACCAAAATAAAAAAATAAAATAAAATACATAAATAGTGACATAAATGCGTCAAGGGAGAGGAAAAACGGTTTGTGTGTATGAGAGACACGAGATCAGGTCCTTCTTCTCATACAGCGGCTATTGAATATAAATGAATGTGGATGATGAATAAAACGAATACTGTCATTTATAAGATTCAGCCTAATGAGTCCAGTCCACGATGGCAGTGCAGCTCCGCGCCACACTTGTGAAGATAATGAAAGTAACATTATATAAAGTAAGAACCAAAACTGACAAGAAAAAACAGTTGCCAGTATTCTGAAACACTTCGGTCCCGCACCTTCACTATATTCAAAAGCTGCTACTAAATTGGATTGTGTTTTAAAGGTGTTTTCTTTTTCTAGTGACAGTGCCGCCGTGGTACAGTGGAACCATGCGTGCTTTGGGGTCCGAGGGGTCTCCAAGCGCACGGGTTCGAGTCCTGTCCACGGTCCGAGTGCAGGTTGGGCTTCCTCATTCGGGGCAACGGTTTCCTAGCGGTGGGCTTTGAGATAGGAGGCACTCTAAACAGTATCCCTTTAGCCCATAAATTTCCGTGAAAAGCCCACATGGTATGAATAGAAAAAAAAAAAGATTAACACTATATATTTCTGAATTATTAAGTGGGGAACCTTTACTAAGAACACTGTTAATCCAATTTAAATCCATGGCCTTTAAAAATACGTAATCGTGGTGAGAGAGCGCAGACTCCAACATTATAGAACACCTTCGTGCTACACCTGTATAGAAAAATGAAAGCAAGATTGTATTAAGAAGGAAATAAAGCAAAACATGCATTGGCTTTAACCAGACATCAGGAAACCAACAATAGCGACATGCACACAGACGCCACCAGCCAGACCAGCGAACAGACACACACACACACACACGTCAGGAGGGCAAAACACTTTATCAACCCCTCCACTCACAAGCTCCTCATCATTACACGACACGAGAAATCATAAAGCAAAGTGTAAAGAAAGTGTCAACCATCTTGCCTTCCTCACAATCCTTCTCTTCTCTCCTTTTCGTTCTTCTCTTCTCTTTTACTCTTCCTTCTACTTGTTGTTTCTCTCTTCTCCTATCGTTCTTTTAGCCTTCCTCCTCTACCTTCTCTCCTTTCCTATTCTTCTTTTTTCTTTTTGTTCATCTCTTCTTCTCTAATACTCATCTTCTACCTTTTCCATGGGAATGGGAGGTTTTAGTGAGATGACCAAAGATGGAGAAGAAAAGAAAGAAAGAAGAAGGAGGAGGAGGAGGAGGAGGAGGAGATGAAAAGGAGATGAAAAGAAATGAAACAAAAGAACACAGAAAAAAATAATAAAAAGTACGATAACAGTAATAAAGAAGAAGAAGAAGAAGAAGAAGAAGAAGAAGAAGAAGAAGAAGAAGAAGAAGAAGAAGAAGAAGAAGAAGAAGAAGAAGAAGAAGAAGAAGAAGAAGAAGAAGAAGAAGAAGAAGAAGAAGAAGAAGAAGAAGAAGAAGAAGAAGAAGAAGAAGAAGAACACAAGGTCGAAGGCGAAGAAAAGAACAACGGAAAAAAAAGACCTCTTGATATTTTTTTGAACATGAATAAAAAGAAAACACAAAAAAATCAGAAGAGGAGAGGAGGAAGAGGAGGAGGAGGAGGAGGAGGAGGAGGAGGAGGATGAGGATGAGGAGGAGGAGGAGGAGGAGGAGGAAGAAGAGGAGGAATGGCTGAAGTGAAATCAAGTGTTGAATGAAAAGTGTAGGAGAGAGAGAGAGAGAGAGAGAGAGAGAGAGAGAGAGAGAGAGAGAGAGAGAGAGAGAGAGAGAGAGAGAGAGAGAGAGAGAGAGAGAGAGAGAGAGAGAGAGAGAGAGAGAGAGAGAGAGAGAGAGAGAGAGAGAGAGAGAGAGAGAGAGAGAGAGAGAGAGAGAGAGAGAGAGAGAGAGAGAGAGAGAGAGAGAGAGAGAGAGAGAAATGGCAGGTGGAAAGGTTAAATGTGAGTGAGATGGTGGAGGTGGAGAGAGAGAGAGAGAGAGAGAGAGAGAGAGAGAGAGAGAGAGAGAGAGAGAGAGAGAGAGAGAGAGAGAGAGAGAGAGAGAGAGAGAGAGAGAGAGAGAGAGAGAGAGAGAGAGAGAGAGAGAGAGTTATAGTGTGGAAAGCGGGTAGCGGAATGGTAGGAAAAGGAGGAGAGGTGTGTGGAGGGAGTGGAATGCGTGTATTAGGACTGAGGTGGAGTGTGAGTGGATGGAAATACAGAAAAGTGGAAGTGAGTTGGTGAATCTGAGTGAGGGTGGACGAGAATGAACTTTTCCTTGAGTGGAAGCGAATAAGAGTGGGTGGAAGTGAAGCGGAGTGGAGGAAAGTGGCAGTGGAAAGGAGTGGATAAAAGGTGACAGATACAGGTGGAACCGGGAACACTCACGTCTTATGGGGCTCCAGCACAAAAGCATCAAATTCCACCAGGAGATGAGCTGAGGGCGGTGCGTTGAGGGCAATCACGCATGTTTTGGAAGGCGGATAGCGGGCTGGGAAGGCTGGCGATGTGACGATGGTAGGCGCTGGGGCGTGAGGCATCACCGTGAAGGACCGACTGCACGCCCACTTCTCCTCTCCGGTGGGCGCTGTGGGCGGGAGATGGGGAAAATTAAGGGTGAGTGCGTGAGTTTGAGGGAGAGATGATAGGTGGGCTGTGTGTGTGTGTGTGTGTGTGTGTGTGTAATTCACCTCGGTCGTCTGCTAGTCACCCAGCCAGTCTTCCCCATTACGGAGCGAGCTCAGAGCTCATAGACCGATCTTCGGGTAGGACTGAGACCACATAACACACTCCACACACCGGGAAAGCGAGACCACAACCCCTCGAGTTACATCCCGTACCTATTTACTGCTAGGTGAACAGGGGCCACACATTAAGAGACTTGCCCATTTGCCTTGCCGCTTACCGGGATTCGAACAGAAATGCGAGACAGACTACTTTATAGACGTGTGTGTGTGTGTGTGTGTGTGTGTGTGTGTGTGTGTGTGTGTGTGTGTGTGTGTGTGTGTGTGTGTGTGTGTGTGTGTGTGTGTGTGTGTGTGTGTGTGTGTGTGTGTGTAAGTAGATCCACCTGACAAGTTATCGAAGTAATTAAAGGGTACCTGGTGTCACTTAGTAATTAATACCTGTAAGGTTACACTACCTCTCCTTCACCTCTCCTTCCTTCTCCTTCCTCCTACCTTCCAAATTGTTCCTTCTTTCCTTTCATTCCCTGATGTTTTTCTTCCTCTCCCTTACGAAAGCCTTAACCCTTTCAATATTGGAACACTTTTTCACCTTGAGAATTGTGTACAATTAGACTATTTTATTGACATTAGCAAGGGTCTATGAAGGTCAGAAGATTAATGGCCAGAGTAACCCTTTTCTTTCCTTTCATTCTGTTTCCCTATTCTTCTTTCATTACATCCTTTTTCTCCCTTCCCACTCACTTCCACCCTTTCCTCCCTTTCATTTAATTTCTACGTTTCCTTTCTTTTCTCATCCTTCTCTCCTTTTTTTTTCTCTCTTACGCGTCTTCCTTTCTCCCTCCCTCCATTATTCTTCATTATTCTATCATCTTTTTCCTCATTCCTCCCTTTCTTTCTTCCTTTTCAAACATCATAACCATTGGAGTTATCGATCTAATCTTCTTTTTTCTCCTCCTACTCCTCCTCCTCCTCCTCCTCCTCCTCCTGCTCTGTTCATCCACCAATACCATGAGACAAAGCCACTTGGAAAAACAGGAGGAAGAGGAGGAATGTCAGAAAGAGGGGAAAAAAAGATAAAAAGAGGAAGAGACTAGGTGGAATGATTTTAACTTCATTATCATTCCCATCATTATTTCCTCATCATCACTGTCACCATCACAATTACTAAGACATTTATTACACCACTGCTGGGTATGTAATAGCATGTGTGTTAGTGTTAGTGGTACAGTGGAACCATGCGTGCTTTGGGGTCCGAGGGGTCTCCAAGCGCACGGGTTCGAGTCCTGTCCACGGTCCGTGTGTAGGTTGGGCTTCCTCACTTGGGACAACGGTTTCCTAGCGGGTGGGCTTTGAGATAGGAGGTACCCCAAAATGTATCCTCTTTAGCCCATCAATTCCCGTGAAAAGCTCACATGGTATAAAGAAAATATGTAAACTGATTCCTTCTTTTAAATATTCTCTTTCCTATTTACTGCATAGAGATGGTAATTAAAGAGGTTATATATTGTAGGGAGAAAAAAGGCAGATAGGGAGAAAACCTTTGTTGTTTTCTTACCCTATTCCTCTAAATGTTGTTTTAGTAGTAGTTGTGATAGAAGTAAAAGTCGAAGTAGTAGTAGTAATAGCAGTAGTAGTAGTAGTAGTAGTAGTAGTAGTAGTAGTAGTAGTAGTAGTAGTAGTAGTAGTAGTAGTAGAAGTAAAAGTAGCAGCAGTAGTAGTAGAAGTAAAAATAGTAGCAGTAGTAGCGGCTGTAATAGTAGTCGTAGTCGTAGTAGTAGTAGTAGTAGTAGTAGTAGTAGTAGTAGTAGTAGTAGTAGTAGTAGTAGTAGTAGTAGTAGTTGTTGTAGTAGTATGAAATTAAGCGGATAAAAATAAATCCTCAGGTCTCTTTTTTTCTACGTATTATTATTATTATTATTATTATTATTATTATTATTATTATTATTATTATTATTATTATTATTATTATTATTATTATTATTATTATTACCATCATCATTAACACTAGTATAGTTATTACCACAAGATTCGCCCAACCTAAGTTCCTGTCTTTAATCTCTCTCTCTCTCTCTCTCTCTCTCTCTCTCTCTCTCTCTCTCTCTCACACACACACACACACACACACTCACACACACACACATAAGGTTTTAATATTCAGCTACATTATTTCATTACCTATTACACATTTACCATACTCTCTCTCTCTCTCTCTCTCTCTCTCTCTCTCTCTCTCTCTCTCTCTCTCTCTCTCTCTCTCTCTCTCTCTCCGCCACACATCAATACAGTAAGTGGTTGCCGCCAGCACAGGTATTGTCCCGCGCCCGCCCACATCTTACACCGAGAAAGGTCAGGTGTGTTACCTCTCTCTCTCTCTCTCTCTCTCTCTCTCTCTCTCTCTCTCTCTCTCTCTCTCTCTCTTAAAGTGTTTCTCTGAGTCTTTTTAAAGTGTTACGTAATTTATTTGAAGATGTTAATTAAGAGTTTTGAGAAAGAGAGAGAGAGAGAGAGAGAGAGAGAGAGAGAGAGAGAGAGAGAGAGAGAGAGAGAGAGAGAGAGAGAGAGAGAGAGAGAGAGAGAGAGAGAGAGAGAGCACCTGACTTCTGTGATATTTCCGTTGTTCTTCACCTTCTCTTATTTTTTCCCCATCCTCTTTCCTCCTCCTCCTCCTCCTCCTCCTCCTCCTCCTTCACCATTCCCTGAACTTGCCATTAGGGTATCACGTCACTTTGTGTTTCTCCTCCTCCTCCTCCTCCTCCTCCTCCTCCTCCTCCTCCTCCTCCTCCTCCTCCTCCTCATTCCTTCTTTCCTTGTCTTCCCTTCAGCATGTTTTCAACTCCTACCACTCTGAAGACTATAAGTAAATGGAAGAGGAGGAGGAGAGGAGGAGGAGGAGGAGGAGGAGGAGGAGGAGGAGGAGGAGGAGGAGGAGGAGGAGGAGGAGGAGGAGGAGGAGGAGGAGGAGGAGGAGGAGGAGGAGGAGGAGAAGAAAAAGGAGGAGGCGTAAAATAAAGATGCTTTTTCATAATTTTACTTTCCTCTTCCTTCCTTCTTTTAATCTTCCTTTTTTTTAACTTGCCTTTCGTCTTCTTTTGCTTTCTCTGTTTCTTCCTTCCTCATCTCTCTCTCTCTCTCTCTCTCTCTCTCTCTCTCTCTCTCTCTCTCTCTCTTTCTCCAGCAATTCTCATCTTCTCCTCTCATAGTTTTTCTTCCACATTGTATTCTTTCCTCCTCCTCTTTCTCCCTCTTCTCTCTTTCCTCCTTCTCTCCTCCACACACACTACAGTTTTTCCTCCTTCCCTCTCCCCTATCATCTTCCTCCCCATCTCTCTTACTCTCTCCTTACCTCTTCTTTTCTTCCATCTTCTTTTTTTCGATATCTTTCTTTCCTCTCCCTCAATCTCTATATTTTTTTCTAGCATTTCTCTCTCCCTCCTCCCCCTCTCTCTCTCTCTCTCTCTCGTCTTCTTTTTCATTTTCCCCTTTCTGTTCTCTCATTTTTCCTTCTCCCATAATCTCTTCCTCCTTATCTCTTTTTTTCTATCATACTTCTTTCCCTCTTTACCTTCTTCTCTCTTATCATCTTCTTTTACTTCCTCTCTCCTTCCCCCCCTCTTCCCCTATTCGCTATATCATCATCATCTCCCTCGTTCTTCTTTGTTTCCTTTTATCTCTTTCTTTATCTCTGTATATATTTTTCCTTCTCTTCGTTCACCTCTTCCTGACTTTCTTCTTCCTATCACTAATAAATATCTTCCTTTTATTCTTCTTCTCTTCTTCTTTGAATGTCTATACCAGGAGGAGGAGGAGGAGGAGGAAGAGAAAGAAGAAGAAGAAGAAGAAGAAGAAGAAGAAGAAGAAGAAGAAGAAGAAGAAGAAGAAGAAGAAGAAGAAAAAGAAAAAGATGATTATGATGATGATGATGATGATGATAATGATGATGAAGAAGAAGAAGAAGAAGAAGAAGAAGAAGAAGAAGAAGAAGAAGAAGAAGAAGAAGAAGAAGAAGAAGAAGAAGAAGAAGAAGAAGAAGAAGAAGAAGAAGAAGAAGAAGAAGAAGAAGAAGAAGAAGAAGAAGACAAAGAAGAGATGGAGGAGGATGAAGAGGAGGAGGAGGGATTACATATCTATAATGTAAAATTTAACTTTCCTACCTAACTTTTTTTACTTACTCTCAATGACTGACTGATTGACTGACTGACTGACTGACTGGTGGACTGACTGATTGAATGAATAAATACTTCAACGACCAACTAACTGATCAATTGACTAACTAACTGTCAGCTTTACACTCTCACTCACTCACTCATTGATGGGTTGACTGACTGACTGCCTGCCTGGTTAGATGACTGACTGATCGACTGGCTGACTAACTGGTAGATTGACTGAGGGACTAACTGACGGACTAACTAATTGCCTGACAAGAATGAAGCTTATCTATCTCAACAACAGCAAGAAATTAATGATGACTTGGCTTGAATAAACACACCGAGGTCACCAGCGAGAGCCTTACAAACAACTAGGGGTATATGTAAAAGTCTTAGGATTTTGCGCGCCAAGTTTCACTACCTCCACATAGACTTTTACACTATCTAGCCACACGTAAGCCACCAAGACACGTTTTTGCCACTACTCTATGGTGCTTCTCTCTTCTTCTCCTGCACTTAGAATTTAGAAGTATTGAAACTGTAAATAATGTTAAGGTTGCAATCTTTGGCTTACAGATCTGCCGCTGTTCAATGATTCTCCATCCTCCTACTTCTCCTCCTTCTCTCACTCAGATTTTCTTTCTCCTCTGCTCCTCCTCCTCCTTGTCCTCCTTTTACTCCTCCTCCTCCTCCTCCTCCTCCTCCTCCTCCTCCTCCTCCTCCTCCTCCTCCTCCTCCTCCTCCTCCTTTTTCTTCTTCTCTTTCCCCACCTCCTATATTAAAACAGCAGCATAAACAACATCAATGAAATTGGTAATAATAATGATAATAATAATGATACTACTACTACTACTACTACTACTACTACTACTACTACTACTACTACTACTAATAATAATAATAATAATAAATAATAATAATATCAATGATAATAATAATAATATTTTGATCAAGCAATAACATGAATATAAAACAAAATTGTCATTATTATGTAGTACTATCATCATTAGTGTTTTTACTTTAATTATTATCAACTTAATTACTATTACTATTATCATTATCATTACTATTATCATTATTATTAACATCATTATTGCTATGATAATAATAATAATAATAATAATAATAATAATAATAATAATAATAATAATAATAATAATAATAATAATGATAATAATAATTACAATAATATTAGTAAATGATAATTATTAGTATCATAATTATTGTCATTTGCTACAGTTGTTATCATTATCATTATCATCACTACTTATATTATCATTAGAATTAATTTATCCAAAGTAAGAATAATAAAATAGACGTAATACTAATGACGGCAGGATCGATTCTTACCTCTTTTCATGCCACGCCTTCGATCGCTTTGTATTCAAGATAACATTATGAGATCATTCAGGGATTCCATCAAATTAAGGATGATGTTTTCCGTTATGAAAGGATCGTCCAGCTAAATTATATCTTGCCTACTTTTTCTTACAGCTGATTGAAGTGTGATTTCATGAAGATTGGTCTCCCATGTGTGTGTTTTTTTTTTAATTCTTTTGTATTCCAGTCTTACTTTTCCTTTCATCTCTCTCTCTCTCTCTCTCTCTCTCTCTCTCTCTCTCTCTCTCTCTCTCTCTCTCTCTCTCTCTCTCTCTCTCTCTCTCTCTCTCTCTCTCTCTCTCTCTCTCTCTCTCTCTCTCTCTCTCTCTCTCTCTCTATATATATATATATATATCTCGCACCTGTTGATTTACCTTAGAGAGAGAGAGATAGATAGATAGATAGATAGATAGATAGATAGATAGATAGATAGAGAGAGAGAGAGAGAGAGAGAGAGAGAGAGAGAGAGAGAGAGAGAGAGAGAGAGAGAGAGAGAGAGAGAGAGAGAGAGAGAGAGAGAGAGAGAGAGAGAGAGAGAGAGAGAGAGAGAGAGAGAATGTTCCTGACGATATTACGAAAGATGTTTGTTTTTTCTTTTGATTTTATTGCGTTTGTGTTTATTATTGTTCTCCGCTCTTTATATTTCTCTTTCTTTCCTTTATTCATCTCTTGCCTTGTTCCTCTATTCGTAAAATGATTACATCTACTTATTATGTGTTACTCTTATTACTCTTTCTGTTACTCTTTATACATACGAGTATCTCCTCAACTTTCTTTCCTCCCATCCCTCCATTTATTCCCCTCACATTTCCCATCACTTTCCCTTCTTTCTCACCCACTACAATCCCTAACCAACCCTGCACCTCCTTCATCTATTTCTTCCCCTTTCCCTTCCCTTCACTGTCACAATCCCCTCTCATTCCCCATAACTTTCCCATCACTTCCCCTCTCTTTCCCCTCTTCCACAGGTTCCCCACCCATCCTTGTCCCTCATCTTTCTTTCACCTATCTGTCCCAATACCTGTCTTTCTCCCCTCACTTCTGCTCTCTCCCTGTTTTCATTTCTCTTCCTTCTCCTTCTCCTTCTCGCTCTGCTCTCCCACTCACCTCCCGGAGCGCGCATTTCACACATGAAGGCGTTCTTGGCGGCGCAGTTTCTGTCATTCCAGTACAGTCTGTCAGTTGTCCTGGAACCTTTGCTGGCCCGCCTGGAATGAGAGAAGAGGAGGTTAGCTTGAGAGAGAGAGAGAGAGAGAGAGAGAGAGAGAGAGAGAGAGAGAGAGAGAGAGAGAGAGAGAGAGAGAGAGAGAGAGAGAGAGAGAGAGAGAGAGAGAGAGAGAGAGAGAGAGAGAGAGAGAGAGAGAGAGAGAGAGAGAGAGAGAGAGAGAGAGAGAGAGAGATTATCATGTTATCTCTAAGCTTCGTATGAGAAAATTATTCAAAGAGGTTAAAAATGGGACAAGTCAAGTAGTGGGATTGAATTTTAGAAGAATTAAAAGAAGAAGTACCGGAGTAACATTTCAAAGTTTTATTTGGGTATTTGTCAGATCTAATTAGGACTATTTTGTTCACTTCTGTCTCCCATATTACATGCAGGATACAGGTCTATTAGAATCAGCAGAAAGGAGAAGGACTTAAAGGGTACAAGAGCTAAGAGGTAATTCTTATAATACGAGACTGAAACTTTTAAAATTACATTCTTTAGAGAGGCTTATGTTACGAGGGGACCTGAGATAAGTCTTTAAGTAGTATAGGGGTTATAGCAAGGGGGACGTAATGAATATTCTCGGGGTCAGTAACAAGGGTAAAACATGAAGTAATGGGTTTACTCTTGAAAAAAATACCTTAAAAAAAGAGACGAAAAAGAATCAGTTATATAATATAATATGATAAGAATGGAATGGAATCAGGTCTCAGATTCTTAGTAACGACTCATTAGAGAGATATAAAAGAAAGTTAGAAAAATATATTGATAGGAATAAGAGTCGGAAACAGGTAGAAGTGTTTTTATATGGATAAGCCACGCGTAGACATAATATTTTCTTATACCTTCCTTTATTCTATGCCTTTTTATGTAAAAGGGACAACTGGCCAACGGCAATAAAAACATTAAAAAAGGCCCACTTTGTTGCCAGTCCCCTTAACCCCTTCAGTACCATGGCGCGTTTCCATATTCATTCTGCTTAGTGTTTGGTGATTTTATACAGCTTCAGAAACTTATGTGGGGGATTAAAAATAGTGAAAACTGTGGCCATTAATCTTCTGACCTCCATAGACCTTTTCTAATATCAGTAAAATGAACTAATCATACACAAATCTCAAGGTAAAAAAGTGTCCTAGTACTGAAGAGGTTAAAGGCCCGATAAAGTTAGAGTTAGTGTTCTTGTTAGACTTCCAGTTGTTATTACTACTGTCATTGTCATTTAAAGAATAGAACTGCTACTCGTCTCATCCAATCACAGCACCTGTCACTGCAGTCAGCCTATCAGAAACACACCTTGCCACTGGAACCCGCCAATCACAACGTATCTTGCCTCTGGAACCAGCCAATGAAAAGACACGGGCTGTCTTGACCAATCACACGGACACCTATCACACGCTAACCAACCAGACACCACCCACATATAGATACCACCTGTCTTCCGCCACCAATACACACCTGTCTCTCTGTCTGTCTGTCTGTTTATCTGTCTGCGTCTCTGTCTATCTGTCTGTCTGTCTGTCTGTGTGTCTATCTGTCTGTGTACGTCTCTGTCTATCCGTCTGTCTGTCTGTCTGTCTGTCTCTGTCCGTCTCTGTCTGTCTGTCTGTCTCTGTCTGTCTGTCTGTCTCTCTCTCTCTCTCTCTCTCTCTTGTGTGTGTGTGTGTGTGTGTGTGTGTGTGTGTGTGTGTGTGTGTGTGTGTGTGTGTGTGTGTGTGTGTGTGTGTGTGTGTGTGTGTGTGTGGGTGTGTACAAAAAAAAATTTCCTGATATATTCATTCATGTATCTTTCCGAATTAGTAAATTTAATCGTCTTTCTCATCCACAAATAGAAAAAAAACGAGAAAAGGAATCAGGTTCAGAAAAAAAATGTAAACTATTTTATCGGGTTTTCGGATTTCTAATTTTCCTCATTTTTTTTTTACTAATTCTAGATAAATAAACAAAAAAAATGACCATTCTTTTTAAGAGAGAGAGAGAGAGAGAGAGAGAGAGAGAGAGAGAGAGAGAGAGAGAGAGAGAGAGAGAGAGAGAGAGAGAGAGAGAGAGAGAGAGATCGTAAAACATAAGAAACAGTTTTACTCTAATTTCTTATTTATTTAATTTAAAGTTGATGATTTCTCAACATTTTTCCACATTATCTTTTATATCTACAAACAAAAAAAAGTCTTACTCCATTTTACATACGGTCCAATATAGGTAAATCATCAAATAACATGTATAATGCAATGCTTTCCTTTTTCTTCTCTTTTAAATCCACACACACACACACACACACACACACACACACACACACACACACACACACACACACACACACACACACACACACACACACAGAAAATGTAAATGATGAAAACACAGACTAATTTGCATATCTTTGTTTTTCTCCAAGTTTCCCCTCGACGCTGGAAACGAGAATGAAAACACTTCGACTTTCCGTAACATTGGTCTATGCCCTCCCTTCATTTCACTTCACTTCACTTCAATTCCCCACGCCACGCCACGCCACGCCACGCCACGCCTCGCCTCGACTAGCCTAGCCTTAATCTACTTTGGTGCTCTGTTTTTTAAGCTTAGTACGAGAAGTCAAGGTCAAATGTAAAAATAAATAAAAGAGAAGAGAATGGAATAAATGAAATAAATACTTTGCGTTCTTCTAACATGGATTTTTTAGTTTTATTATTTCTAAATCCTATTGTTTATATTTTTATTTGGGTTCAATATACTCCTGTGCTTTCCTCCATCTTTCTATTGTATTCTACTCTCCTCACAGTTTCATATTCCAGACTTTATTTACACGGGCGAGAATAAATCAAAAGGAAATAAATAAAGCCATGACAAAGCAGCTTTTCCTTCATTGTTTATTTTAGTTTTCCCTCTTATCTTTTTTTCTACATTTATCTGCATTTACATAGATTTTTTTTTCAATCTCTCTCTCTCTCTCTCTCTCTCTCTCTCTCTCTGCGCGTCAACAAGCATAAGTTGAAGTATTAAAGAACTTTCAAAGGTTTAAATGGATCGTGACTTTGAATTCTCTCTCTCTCTCTCTCTCTCTCTCTCTCTCTCTCTCTCTCTCTCTCTCTCTCTCTCTCTCTCTCTCTCTCTCTCTCCAATAAACTTTATGGAATCTTATTGACTTCACATATTTTTAGTGTTATCATGCCAGAATTTTCTATATATTTTTTATTTCATTTTTCTTCGCCTGTTTCGTCTGTTTATCAGCTTAGATATCTATATTTATCTACTTGTATGTCTATCTTGATGTTTCTCTTTCTCTCTCTAACTCTCTCTCTTAAGCATAATAATTTTTTCCCCATATTTTACAAGTGACAGAAACAAATGCACAGAAGAGACAGGTAGTGAAGAAAACAAGAATTAGAGTCTGCTGGTTCTTCACTTCCCATTCTGCGTCCGTCACACGTTAGTACACCCGCAGGACTCACCAACTCTTACTCAGCCCTAGTCACGCAGAGGCCAGGCAGTCAAGGTCGCCCTACCGCCTCCTGACCCTTGGCAATCATTACGGGTCGATAGGTAAAGGTAAAGGATGAAAGACAAGGGCAAAGCGTCGATTCCTGGTCTGTCCAGTGAAAGGGTTAAGTAAGATATTTATAGTCTATGGCAAGAGAGATTATTTTAATTCTTGTTGTTAATCTTTTATTTTATCTATTCATTATTTCTTTATTCCTACAACGCACGGTAGGAAATTTTGCAATGACTTTTTCTCTCTTTTATCTATCTGTTCATATTTTCACAATGCACGTTATATACCTTAATTTACACGATCCATATTTTTTCCAAGTGTAAATTCGTTAGTAAACACAAGAGGCTTTTTCTATTTCCATTTTTCATCGTACGCAATACAGACATGAAAAGACAGAAACTTATCATGAACTTTATTAAGGTGTCCCTCTAAAACTATTTCGTAGATTAGTTTATATCTATATATTTTTTCATAATTGCAAATATCTTTACCAAACACGCTATTTCACTCCGTTTAGGACTATACAAACTGTTCTTTAGGCATGCACGTTACAACTTTGTTAATAAAAACTACAAATCCATATCTACACACACACACACACACACACACACACACACACACACACACACACACACACACACACACACACACACACACCACTACACACCGCGTAGTGTAGTGGTTAGCACGTTCGACTCACAATCGAGAGGGCCGGGTTCGAGTCCCGGTAAGCGGCGAGGCATATGGGCAAGCCTCTTAATGTGTGGCCCCTGTTCACCTAGCAGTAAATAGGTACGGGATGTAACTCGAGGGGTTGTGGCCTCGCTTTCCCGGTGTGTGTTGCGTGTTGATGTGGTCTCAATCCTACCCGAAGATCGGTCTATGAACTCTGAGCTCGCTCCGTAATGGGGAAGACTGTCTGGGTGACCAGCAGAAGACCGAGGTGAATTACACACACACACACACACACACACACACACACACACACACACTAAAAACTATAAATCCATTTCTACAACCACACACACACACACACACACACACACACACACACACACACACACACACACACACACACACACACACACACACACACAAACAAAAATATAACAAGTGTACGTTTAACCCATTACAAGAATTTCTCAGTTCGATGCGTTTCAGTCGCAAAATTAATTAAAAGGGAGAAACTAATAGTCGTAGGGAAATGGACCCTTGAAACTCCATCTACTGTGTTCCCTCCATTTGTAGAGACCTGACACACACACACACACACACACACACACACACACACACACACACACACGTCTGATTTCCCCTCCTCTCCTCACGTTTTCTCTCTCTCCTTTCTGAAAGTTCAACGCATCGGCCAATATCCCTTCACTGCTTCCTGTTTCCATTTCCTGAACCACCGCTGCCGTCTATCTAGGCTCCGGCGAGGAAGGAAAACTGACACCCACGTTTTCTGTTTCATCTCTCGCACATTTGTTTTAATCCCGCCTTCCGAATGTGCGTGGGGCGATCTTTATTATTACTTGCTACTGTTATTGTTATGTGCTTTCAAAGGCTGGTTTATCTGTCTATCTATTCAATTCATTTACTTTTCATGTTCGAGGGATTTTTTTGTGCAGTGACTGAGTGAAAGTGGATTAAAAGATATGGATAAGTGAGATAAGTGCGTGCCAGTGTTATGAAACCTAATGCGAGAGAGAGAGAGAGAGAGAGAGAGAGAGAGAGAGAGAGAGAGAGAGAGAGAGAGAGAGAGAGAGAGAGAGAGAGAGAGAGAGAGAGAGAGAGAGAGAGTTTTTACAGCATACGATGGAAAAGTTTGCATTTCACTCTATTTTTTAGGGTTTATTTACAGTCAACACTACAAAGGTTTACACGGTATATACTACATTCTCTCTCTCTCTCTCTCTCTCTCTCTCTCTCTCTCTCTCTCTCTCTCTCTCTCTCTCTCTCTCTCTCTCTCTGCAACACACACTACACACAAGACTCAACACTATACTCTCCAAAACTTTTTATTTCTTTACAACCTACTCCACCAAACTTTATTTCACACACACACACACACACACACACACACACACACACACACACACACACACACACACACACACACACACACACACACACACACACACACACACACACACACACGAAATCTTTTTATATTTACTTGTTTACCTTTCAATCCACTTGCAAAATTTTCCACAAACCCTCCTTATAATTCATCATTTTCCTTAATTTCAAACCATTTTGAATAAATTTATTCTATTTACCTATCTTTTCATCTTTTGGGAAGGGACTAGCACCACAGTAGGCTTTATTCTTTTCTCCTTTCTCTCTTTTTTCTGTTGACTTTATTTATTGTCCTTGCATGAAAAAAAGGAAAAATCTACCTATTCATCTATTTCCTCTCCTCACGCAGCCTACATAGCACCACTAAACTCTACAAACAACCCTCGCCAGCCTCTCGTTCTGTCCCACTTGCCCCACTACTGCCTCTGCGCTCCATTCCTTCCCTCCCCTCCCTCCCTTGTACCTGGATTCACTCACGCCTAACACCTTTTCTTCCCCCACAGATGCAATTACTACTGAGTGCGGGTGGCGGCTCATGGGAGAGAAGGGCGCCCACAACTCTTACCTGCTGTGTGCATTGTGTGTGTTTGTTTTCAATTGTAACTATTTTTTTCCCTAAAGCCAGCTGTGTTTAATTCCTTCAATACTGGGACACATTTTTACCTCGAGATTTGTGTACCATTGGACTATTTTATTGACATTAGGAAGGGTCTATGGAGGTCAGAAGATTAATGGGCACAGCCTTCACTATTCTAATCCCCACATAAGTTTCTAAAGCTGTATAAAACTACCAAATAGTAACCAAAATGGAAAAGAAAACGCGTCATGGTACTGAAGTAGTTAATGTTTATCTGTCTCTTACGTATTTTGTGGCTCTTGTTTATATATTGAAAAATTAAACATATCGACTTGGTTTATGTGTGTTCTGGTGTTTTTTTCTGCAAGCGATTTACCTGTAATTTGGAGAACTAGTATCATATATAGGGTTTTTTTTCAGTCATTTTGGGGTCTTCGCCAGAGCTCACGTATTTTACTTGACCCAAAAACACTCAACATTCATCTACCTCCATTCACTTTCGCCTTCCTGTACTCGTGTATATCTTCAGCATTCAATTGTAACGGTTTCAGTTTCACGTACGAGTATTTTCATCTGCAATGTATCGCAATATACCAATAATATTCACGTGCTTCATCGATATTATCTCTTTACCTACCAGTGTGCACGTCCATTCACTCATCTCTCCTCAATTACATCGATATATTTTGAAGGATCTTTATCTTTATTTTCGCGTGATACATCTGTAACTTAAGTGCTTCATTTGTGACCGACGATATCCACTCTTCATCTGATTATATTCACGTTCTTTAACTTTTCATGTACCAACTCAATAATCCTATTCTATATTGATCTGTTTTCGTTTTCTTTTCGTCTTTAAACATGTACAGACAGTATTTTCATGTTATCTGACCTTTAATGCTTCACACTGACACTATTACACCTGACGTTCTTTGTAGAATACCACTTTCATCTCGTGTACAAGTCAATAAACCAATTTTATATCGATCTGTTTTCGTTTTCTTTTCGTCTTTAAACGTAGTACATTGGAACCATGAGCGCTTTGGTGTTCGGGGGGTATCCAAGCGCACGAGTTCGAATCCTGTCCATAGTCTGAGTGTAGGTTGGGCTTCCTCACTCAAGGCAAGGGTTTCCTAACGGGTGGGCTTTCAGAAAGGAGGTACCCCAAAAAATATCCCCTTTAGCCCATAAATTCCCGTGAAAAAGCCCACATGATATGAATAATAAAAAGACAGAACTTTTATCCTATTTGACCTGCAATGCTTCACACTGACACAATCACACCTGACGTTCTTTGTAGAGTACCACCTTTACTCGCTATTAACTCACCTATTTTTCACTACTACTCAAACATGCACAGAGTTCTTATGCAATTTGATCTACACTGTTTCTATATTAACATCAACACACGTCACTTTCCTTCTAGACTACAACCTCTTTTCTTGTATAAATGTTTTCCCTCTTCATATCTAAACACAAAACAAAATTCTTATGTAAGTTAATCTATTCAGACACGCGGGAGTCTGGTTGCCTTGACTTTTAGCTAAACACACAGACACAGACACACACACACACACACACACACACACACACACACACACACACACACACACACACACACACACACACACAGAGAGAGAGAGAGAGAGAGAGAGAGAGAGAGAGAGAGAGAGAGAGAGAGAGAGAGAGAGAGAGAGAGAGAGAGAGAGAGAGAGAGAGAGAGAGAGAGAGAGAGAGAGAGAGAGAGAGAGTGTGTGTGTGTGTGTGTGTGTGTGTGTGTGTGTGTGTGTGTGTGTGTGTGTGTGTGTGTGTGTGTGTGTGTGTGTGTGTGTGTGTGTGTGTGTGTGTGTGTGTGTGTGTGTGTGTGTGTGTGTGTGTGTGTTCGCTGCTCAAGTAAGGCCTTACGTGACACCTCAACCGCACATTCTTCCCAAAACACTGAGTCTCGAACGGAAATCTGTAAAATACTGTAAAGACATATCGGTAAAAAAAAGCTTTCTCACGTGTCGACTGCTCTCTCTCTCTCTCTCTCTCTCTCTCTCTCTCTTTCTTTTCTATAAACACGAAAAAAAGATGGAAGAGGAATCGATGTTATGAAAGAGGCAAACCCATGAGAGAGAGAGAGAGAGAGAGAGAGAGAGAGAGAGAGAGAGAGAGAGAGAGAGAGAGAGAGAGAGAGAGAGAGAGAGAGAGAGAGAGAGAGAGAGAGAGAGAGAGAGAGAGAGAGAGAGAGAGAGAGAGAGAGAGAGAGAGAGAGAGAGAGAGAGAGAAAGAGAGAGAGAGAGAGAGAAACCGACAAAGAGAGACAAAACAGACTGCTCCACCCAACCATCCACCCATCCACACACACACACACACACACACACACACACACACACACACACACACACACACACACACACACACAAACCTGAAAGACGCACGCAGCTCCACGCAGTCCTCGCCCAAACCCAGGCCATCATCAGAGGGCTGAGCACCGTAGCCTCCTTGGTCACGCCAGCCGGGGAACCACTCTGGAAGGGAGACAGAAGGTGATGTAAGTGCGCATGTTGGTAAGGTAGCAGGGAAATTATGATGGAGGAAAGGAAGAGATCGAGGGAAGGAAGGAAATGGATACTGTAAGAAATGCAAGGAAAACAAAGAAGAATGTAAGGAAAGAAAGAGAGAGAGAGAGAGAGAGAGAGAGAGAGAGAGAGAGAGAGAGAGAGAGAGAGAGAGAGAGAGAGAGAGAGAGAGAGAGAGAGAGAGAGAGAGAGAGAGAGAGTGTGTGTGTGTGTGTGTGTGTGTGTGTGTGTGTGTGTGTGTGTGTGTGTGTGTGTGTGTGTGTGTGTGTGTGTGTGTGTGTGTGTGTGTGTGTGTGTGTGTGTGTGTGTGTGTGTGTGTGTGTGTCAGGCCAATAAACGAAACAAAGGCACACACGTAAAAGAAAAAGAATAAAAGAATAAAAGAATAAAAGTGAAAAATTGAAACATTCTCAGAAAATTGATAAAAAGCGAAAAAGAAAAAAAAAACTTGCATAAACAACACACACACACACACACACACACACACACACACACACACACACACACACACACACACACACACACACACACACACACACACACACATTTTTGTTACGCAAGTGTGTGTGTGTGTGTGTGTGTGTGTGTGTGTGTGTGTGTGTGTGTGTGTGTGTGTGTGTGTGTGTGTGTGTGTGTGTGTGTGTGCGTGTGTGTGTGTGTATGTAAGTGCGTAGGTGAGTCATAGCTATGTATATATTCATGTATGTATGTAAATTCGCTTCTCTCTCTCTCACTTTTGGCGAGGGAAGAAGAAGGATTAAGGAAGATGCAGATGAAGGGAGGAGGGAAAATAGAGAAGGGAGGAAAGGAAGGAGGAAAGGAGGGAAGGAGAAAAGGAGGAAAAGAGAGGTGGAAAGTGATGGATGAAAAAAGAAATGAAAGAGAGGAAAGGAAGAGACAAAAAAATGACAGCAAGACAAGAGATTGAAAAGAAGGAATAAAGGAAGGAAGGATGTATGGAAGTAAAAAATAAAAGTGTATACAGAGAGAGAGAGAGAGAGAGAGAGAGACGGTCAGATAGGAAAAGAAGTCAGAGAGTGAAGAGAAGAGAATGGAGAAATAAAAAGTGAGGTGGGAGGGAAAGGGAGGGAGGGAAGGAGGAAGGAAGGGAGAAAAGGAGGGAGGAAGAGAAGGAGGAAACATTGGACCTTCTACCTGTTGATATGTACTATTACTTGACAAGCCCTCCCTCTCTCCCTCCCTCCCTCCTCTTTATCTCCTCTTCTTCCTCCTCCGTCTCCTACCCCCTCCCTAGCCTACCGTCCTACCACTGTCCATCTCTTTCACTCTATCTATGCCTTCTTTCCTCCTCCTCTTCCTCCTCCTCTTCGATACCTGTTACTCTTCCTCCAAACATTTATTTTTTCTCAATTTTCCTTCCATATTTCCAATTATTATCTACTTCTACACACACACACACACACACACACGGAAGTAAAGCTTAATGTGTGTGTGTGTGTGTGTGTGTGTGTGTGTGTGTGTGTGTGTTGACAATCTCCCCCGTCTCCCCTCCACTCTTCATAAGTATTGTCAACACAGAATTGTTTGTGTAGCTTCCCCTCTTTCCTCCTCTCCCCCCTTCTCTCTCTCTCTCTCTCTCTCTCTCTCTCTCTCTCTCTCTCTCTCTTAACTGATACCTGCCTCTTCTTCCCTTTCCCTCCTCTCATTTTCTCTTCGTCACTTCCCCTACATGTTTAAAAGCCATTCCATTTATCCCCTCTTCCTTGTTTCTCTTCCTGTTTGTTCCTCTCTCATCTTTATCACTCATTCCTTACTGTCTCATTTATATTTGTCTGTCTGTTTGTTTGTGTCGATCAGTAAATTTATCTCTTTATTTAGTCTCTCTCTATCTGTTTGTCTGTCTGTCTATCTGTTTGTCTCTCACAATTTCTATCTATTATTTGTTTTTTTTCTTGTACGTCTTTCTGTCTGTATTTTCTTTTAAAGCTTTCATGTTTATTTTTCAAGTTTAAAATGACGACATTCTTGATTTTTTTTTGTTTCATCTCTTGTGTTTCTCTTTTGCGTCTTTCTGTCTGTCTGTCTGTCTGTCTAGATCCATTATCTGTTTACGTTTGTCTGTCTATCTGCGTGTCTCTCTTATTTCCTTTATACAAACTACACCTTCGTTTAATTATCTATCTTAACCATCTCACCTTCCCATCTCCTCCTCCTCCTCCTTCTCCTTCT